>NC_048540.1:13938874-14238874 GCF_902806685.2 Maniola hyperantus | reverse complement strand
GTCATACCGATGTTCACGAGACCAACTCGGAAGGTACGGGATTCTTCTGAAGTTATATCACTAATGTAACTGAACACACCGAGGAACATAGTCATCCAACCTCCCGTTATAGCTGGAAAAATAGTCTCTAAAAACACTGTCACATGAACCGGAATTTCATAGAAGAAGTAAACGTTCACCAAGTTATTCAACGACGTCAATAATTCACCGAAAATTGGCAGTAAAATGCAAACTTTCCTTTTGCCCGTTCTGTCACTCCATGCGCCCAAAAACAAAATCATGATAAAAGGTAATCCGGTATGAATAATACTCTTCCATATATCGATCGAGGATATTAGTTTTTGTACTTCTTTCTCATAGCTTGAGTAGTTATTGCTATTTTTCTTGACTAAAGCGTTACAAATGTGATCTTCGAATTCAAAATAGACTCTGCAGGCTTTGTCTAAATTAAAATTGGTCATCGCAAAGCGAGATATAACACTAGGTATAATCAGGCCTGCTAGTAACGGCTCAACAGTAATATTATCCTTTACATACCAAAGCTTTTCCGTAAAACTTTTTTCTTTGTTACTCAGCTGTTCCTTCTCTTTGTTCAAAGGTTTTTCTTCAATTTTTTCTATATTCTCCTGTTTGTCTGCCATGGTGGCAAAAGTGTGTAGGCTTTCTGCTTCTTCTACTGTTGCACGTATATTTTCATTTTAATTTGAAACTATCGAGGCGCGAACGGCAATCAGTGTTGCAATGTTCAATTTAACACAATGAACATCAATGCGGCAGACATTATAATTACTTTTGTTATTGACTTGTTCGATATATTTGTTTGATATCAATTAAGCGTAGATAATGATAAACGTAGTCAAAGATAATAATTGGCTTTTGTTGTGTATTGGATGGATCAACGCTAGTTTTATTAATACTGATGATTGTCAAGTCGTGTTATCATAGTTTGAATTCTATTATATTATATATCTAACTATAAAGGGGGGGGGGGTACCCCTATTCCCACTTGTCGTTTGTCGTTTGTCGCTTGATGTTCTAGTGACAGTAGGTACATTTTGACAAGTGTGAATAGCTTCATATAAAATGTTGTCCGCGAGTAGGTTCACGGGGAGGGGTGGGGGGAAGGTGGGAGGAGGGTGAGGGGGGAGGGGGTGGTTTTGGTGGTTACGCACTCATCCGATCCGAGTCCGTGAAAATACGTTCCGAAGTTGTCATAGAACTATTTGTATGGTAGCTCATAACATATGATGTAGATATTTTTATATCCGTATTTTCACAGATTTGGATCACATGAGTGCGTAATCGCTCTTACTGTTACGTCTTCTACAATATCATAAAGGATGACTTACTGACTGACATTAACATTAAGCTCAAACCATTGGATCTAGAATGTTAAGACCCTATCATGTAAACGATTTTCAGACATTCCAACAAAATCTTTATAAACCTAAATCCATGCAGATGAAGTCGCGGAAAAAAGCTAAAAACAGTAGAGCGTCAATAATAATTTTTCGTCGAAATGACTAACTTGAATACCTACTGGTTTGTGTAAATTAAGTAATAAAAGTACAAAGTTATAATCTTAATGAAGTGCAATAATTTGTTGAAGGAGGAAAATTCAATAATTAATAATTGACCGAAATTTCCTATCGGTTAATTGGCATGGTAGACTTATTTGTTATCGATTTCACCTCCTTAACGATCCTCAAAATATAATATCAGTGATATTATCACTAACAATGATAACAGGTTAAGTTTTTTTGGTTGTTGTCCTAGGTTGTCGGTCTAGCTGATCGTATATTCCCGAAAATTTTCTTGTGGTTCGACTCCACTTCCGGGATTCAGAAATTATTCGTGATATTGCGAATGTGGTATTTGACAACTAGTCAAATCAGTAACTTTTTATCAAACGTCAAAACGCGCAGTTAGTATGCCATATTCTATGAAATACTAAAATGTGCCGTGACATCATAATGACGTACTTTTTTAGTTTAATCGATAGTTTAAAATGGTTATTACACTTAAAACTAACAAAGGACGTGGATTTTACGTATTTTGGAAGACCCTCTTTTTATTTTTAATGTAGTCAAATACCCAATTGTGTGGCTGGCGCGGCGGTAATCATATCGTTCCGCACATTCACGCTAACTCGAATGGTTGGCGCGAATATAGTTTGTTTTAAACCCCGCAGAAACTCATTGTTTTTCGGGCTATATTTAATACACCATAGGGAGGACACCTATTTGCTGGCACAGAATCTTATTTCATCAGAGCTTATTTAAAAAGCTGTCAGTATACTGAATAGTGCGTGTGGCCAGCTGATTTGCCGAATGCCGAAGTACTCGTTGCCCGAACTCGAATCGTTTGCCAAATCCCGATAGTGGAGGCGCGTGAATTTGTCTTCTCTCAGAATAAGATGGGCGTAAGCCACAGTCCGCCACGCCGGCCCAACTTCACACACCGTTGAGAACATTATGGAGAACTCTCAGGCTTGTAGGTTTCCTCACGATGTTTTCCATCACCGTTAAAGCAAGTGATAATTTAATTGCTGAAAATTAACTTAACTCTTTCAGAGTTAGTGGGATTGAGCCATGCGAAGCCGGGCGGATTGCTAGATAATATTTATGGAAATTTTCTAGCTTATTTCTAGCGATTTGTTCAACAATGGGGCCGATTCTCTTGTACACAATATCTAAACTAAACTAAATTAACAGGTCTAAATCTAGTGCCATCCTTTTCCGCAAGCAAAATTATGAAAGGGATAGTATTAGATTTAGACATGTAATTTTAGTTTAGTTTAGAGATTGTGTACAATGGAATTAGCCACTGTCGTGTAAAATCTGTTTAATCTGTTACAATTTACGGAAGAGCGAACGCAAAATGCTAGGTATGTAATTGTAGGTACGATTGCGATTACAAATAGTTATGGAAATCACATTGTCACTGTCAATAATTACATGATATGATTATATTTGATTGTGTACGATTTTTAGGATCACTTCGTTGTCTGTCTGTCTGTCTGCCTGTCGTGTCTGTCAAGAAACCTACAGGGTACTTCCCGTTGACCTAGAATCATGAAATTTGGCAGGTACAGGTGCAGGTTACAGGTAATTTGACAGTTGAGCTGATGGTTTATTTTTATTTCGGCTGACGTCAAAATGACGTCAATTCGATGTTAATGAGACATGGTTCCAGCGCAATACTTTAATATTGCGGGACTTATATAATGCCATTTAGTACTTATATAGGTACTGTGTGAAATAATTATCGTAACACAAAAAATTATAACAAGTACAACTACTATGTAAACATGTGGTCATGGAAAATGAGTTTGGTTTAAAATGCCGTGTTAATGTTTACCTACACAGTAGTTACCTATAATACATCCGGTTATATAAGACGCGTTTGGTAAAAACTAAAAACACTTGTATAAGGTGACTGACTGACTGATCTAGCAACGCACAGCTCAAACTACTGGACAGATCGGCCTGAAAGGCATGCAGATAGCTATTATGACGTGGGCATCCGCTAAAAAAGGATTTTAGGAAATTCAACCCGTAAGGGGGTGAAATAGGGGTTTCAAATATGTGTAGCCTACGCGGACGAAGTCGCGAGCATAAGCTAGTCTATAGGTACATATAAAACAAAAAGCTGACTGACTGACCGATCTATTAACGCACAGCTCAAACTACTGGACGGATCGGGATGGGCATGCAGATAGCTATTATGACGTAGGCATCCGCTAAGAATGGATTTTTGAAAATCCAGCTCTTATGGGAGTAAAATAGGTGTTTGAAATTTGTGTACCTAGTCCACGCGGATGAAGTCGTGGTCGTAAGCTAGTGATGTTATATAGTTTTCACATTTATAATAAGGGTACTGATTAACTGTTTCCTACGACTTCATTCGCGTGGAATTAGCATTTTTAAAGATCTTATTGGTATTTCTCAACATTCTTTGAAAGTGTTCCTCTAGGGTAGTAGAGGTTGGGGTGCCAGCCAGGTAACCTCCCAGTGTGCCTGGGTGCTGCTGGTCCCTTTTGGATGCATCGGACATCCGAGGGAAGAACAGTATTCGGGCCGGTGCACCCCGGTAACATGGCTAATAATCTCTCTTCGGGGATATTGTTAGCCATGGCTAATGACCTGGCAGGGGGGAGGTTTCTCCGCGTGTCCCTCTGACTAGCAGAGGGCCAGCGGATGAGGCGGAGGATGAGACGCAGGCGACGTGCGCGGGATTGCGTCGTCGCCCGTTGGGTCTCCGGAGGAGGTGAGATGCACATAGTTGGTGCACCTCAGACCTGCGACGGGGGACCTCGTGAGTGGGTCCCCGGTGGAGGGTCCGCCTAGGCGGACGTCGCTGGCTGGGTTGCGGTGGTTTGCTTCGGCGTTCCCGTCACCCAGTCGCCAGGCGACGCGCAGGAGTGCCGCTTGGTTTTAGTGGGTATTCCGGTCGCCTCTCGGCCGGTGAGTCCCACATACCTTCCCTCCAGTTAGTTGGCTGCGTAAATGCATTTCCCAGCGTTGAAAAAAAAGGGTAGTAGAGGCTACTCATAGCATAATTTCCTCCTATCTTGGTCCACTGGTTAAGATTGTGCGTTGTTTGTTAGTTAGTCAAGGCAGCATTTTCCTACGGGATTTTCAAAATGCATAAAGCCAGGAAGTCGCGGGTAAAAACCGGCTAAGTGCGAGTCAGACTAGCGCACTGAGAGTTCCGCTACAGTCGTATTTTTTCGACATTTTGCACGATAAATCAAAAACTATGTGGGTGACGAGAGACCACCGTTAAGTGACCTTTTTCTAAAACGTGTTACTGCTATAATTAGAAAAGCTACTAAAGCACAGTTTTTTTTAACCGGTGAAGTGCGAGTTGGACTCACACACAAAGGGTTCCGTACCATCGTACAAGGTATACGTAACACTTTAATGTAGCACACTGCAAGTTAATTTCTGACTGCGCCATCTACCTATATTATGTGATTTAGTAAATTAATTCTTTCGTGAACACATTTTTTTTGTGATGTTACCACAAATCATGGTTTTCGGATGTTTTCCTTACTTGTGCTATGAGACCTACCTACCTTCCAAATTTCATGATTTTAAGTCAAAGGGAAGTACTTACCTTTATAAGTTTTCTTGACAGACACGACAGACGTCTGTCAAACAGACGGACAGACATACAACAAAGTGATCCTATAAGGGTTCCGTTTTTCCTTTTGAGGTACGGAACCCTAAAAAAGAATTAGCGAAATCGGTTCAGCTGATCTCGAGATTTGTGATCAGCAACACATTTTAGCGATTCATTTTTATATTATGTTGTATAGAGATAGTCTAGCGTTTTTTAATGTTTTTCTTTTTATGATACATAAATAATATAATAATACATTGATAGAGATGACGATAGTTTTATTTGCTCGACTAAGGATAATTTTTAAGAAGATACCTACTACTATATTATTATTATGCACTATTAAATTTAAAAACTTTTTTAATATAAGTATCTATCTATATAGGAAGTAACTCTAATCTCAAAAACTTATTTTTTTAGTAGAAATTAATCCATCCAACACTGCCAATTATTATGATTACAATAAATTCGTGATTATTTGAACACAGAAAATAATATACATACAAATAAACAATGCAAATGTTATTCCCACAAACACTGTCACAAAAAACACGTCATTAGCAGCTTATTAGCATTCGATTTGTCGCAAAGAATTACAGAATAATAAATCAAAAAATACAGCTTGAACTCCCATAGCTGTAGTGTTAATAGCCGATACAAGAGTGGTCAAATACGTTTAATATTCTGCTTGCAGTCATCTAATAGTATAAGAGCCAGCGAAAGATTTGCTTAAACTTAGTTTACTCTATACGAAATATAAGTGAAAGTTCAATTTTGTGATCACAATCGTATTAGTTTGTGTGATTCAATATAGTCATTAGTTATACGTTTAGTTTAATTACGCGCGTAAATTGCATCAGAGACTATTTCAGGCGTTAGTCCTTAGTCGTAATCACCGAGTGCTTATTTATCTATCTATGATCGTAACTTAAAAAAATAAAATAAAATTGTTTTCGAATATGAATATATATAGTATATATAATATTATATACCTAGATATATAACGGAGAAATAAATCGATATCTCGCTTAATTTAGGATTTAAAACAACACAATTAAATAGATTGATCAATATTCAATATTAATTACGTTCGAGTATATCTTCTGCTCAAACTGTGATCAATATCGGTTGCCTTACCCCTTAGATAGGAGGTTAGAGGGCAATAGCTCTCTGAGTATCAATAAAACATGTTTAGAATAATAAATAGTCCCTGATAAACCTAGATCTATCTAGGAGAACTAGAGTAACCGACATAGCTCAATGGGTTGCGAAGCAATGGCAATGAAGTGGCAATGGGCAGGGCATATAGTTCGTACAACCGATAGACGTTGGTGTCCCAAGGTGCTGGAATGGCGACCTCGCACCGGAAGACGCAGCGTTGGAAGACCCCCCACTAGGTGGACGGACGACATCAGACGAGTCGCAGGGAGCCGCTAGATCCAGGCGGCGCAAGATCGTGGCGTGTGGAAGTCCCTACAAGAGACCTATGTCCACAGTCCAGCAGTGGACGTCTATTGGTTGATGATGATGATGATGATGATGAGACCTAGATCATGATAGGAATAAAATGCAAAACACTTGTAACAATTGATTCACCAGCTCTTCTTGTACAATATTCATACACGGCGAACCTCCAAGAACAAACTATGAGGAAAAATAGTCTTTATTACAATACATTAGAATTTAGATCTATGTACCACCAAATTTCCACATAAGAGCAAACAAGATGTATCTAACATCATTATCCCAAATTCTTCTTTATGATCAGTGTTTTAGAGACTATAACTCTGTATCAGAACTCTTCGTCAACTACATGAAATGCTTCTTACTTCTACGTGTCCAATTACTTACTTAACCAACTTCCTTCGGCTATCTTGTCCTTTGTGGCTGGCCATAACCTATGTAGTATATAAGTGTTATCTATATTTACCGAACAATAGAAAGATTAGGCTGTTTTTTCACCAGAGATGTGTTTTGCTACGTTGCTATGCATGTGTGTGATATGATATCCACCAATCATATCACAATCCGTTAACTCCAATCATCCATACATCCATCGTCCATTGACTAACTCTAGAACCGCAGCGTTGGCAGATCCCCCACTAGCTGTACAAATACTGTACAAACGATATCAAATGCGTCGCAGAGAGCAGCTGGATTCAGGCATACATGAGCACGGATTTCCTCTCAGAATGAGAAGGGATATGGCCATAGTATACCACGCTGGCCAAGTGCGGATTGGCAGGCCTCACACACCCTTGACAACATTATAGAGAACTCTCAGGCGTGCATGTTTCCTCACGATGTTTTCCTTCACATTAAAGCAAGTGATATTTAATTACTTAAAACGCACAAACCTAACTCTAAAAAGTTAATGGTGCGTGCCCGGGATCGAACCTGCGATCTCCGATGGAGGCGGACGTCTTAGCCACTATCACGGACCTACTAAAAGTCCCGCAAATTGCTAATGCGCGTGGCCGCTATTTTAGTGACGTTAGCACTAGACTGAAGTTTCGAGCTCATGGTACATTTTTATTTCGGCTGAAGTCAAAATTACGTCATTTCGATGTTAATGAGAAATGGTTCCAGCGCAATAGCAATTTTCGGGACTTAAACATAGTTACCTTTATTTATTACCCTATCTTAAATCACGAATCAATGTTGATCTTTTTCCATTATCAACAGATTAACAAAAAATTAACAAACGGTAAAACCCCAACCAAACAGATTGACCTTCTCTTCTTAGAATATTATGTAATGCTAATATTGAGTTAGGTTTATTTGATCATACATTAGTGCCTTAGCAGATTTGATAATTTGGGTCCCAGCCATTGCATTCGTGTCAGCGTAAACTATAAGTTGCATCGCTTTTTATATTTTTAAGGCCTGGGTAGGGTAATTATTAGTCTCTCACGGAAGCTATCTAGTTAGTATGAAGGGAAAAGTTTTTTTCCTTTTTTCTTCAGATACAAGTCAGCCCTATACTGCAATCTCACCTGGTGGTAAGTGATGATGTAGTCTAAGATGGAAGCGGGCTAACCTGGAAGAGGTATGGCAGTTTGGTTTCTACACGGCATCGTACCGGAACGCTAAAATGCCGTAAGAAGAGATGTCGGTCACAGACAAAGGTTCTAGCTACGCAACTGAATCCGCGATTGGACGGAATCGCGAGTACGGTCGAATCATAGAGCAGGGCGTTTGTGCACTCATTCGTATTCGATTCGTTTTCGTGATTCGTGAAAATAAGATTCGAAGTACAAAACGAACGAATGCTTAGGTATTGCTTGTGCACTCCTATGACGGCTACTTGCAATCGTATTTTGACGATTCGTCAAAATACGAATCAAATGAGTGCACATCATCATCATCATAATCATCATCAACCGATAGACGTCCACTGCTGGACACAGGTCTCTTATAGGGACTTCCACACGCCACGGTCTTGCGCCGTCTGAATCCAGCGGCTTCCTGCGACTCGTCTGATGTCGTCCGTCCACCTAGTGGAGGGGGGGCTTCCAGCACTGCGTCTTCCGGTGCCAGGTCGCCATTCCAGCACCTTGAGTGCACAAGCGTATACAAACGTTGTGTATGACGGCCACTTCGAACCGTATTTTCACGAATGACGAAAACGATTCGAACACGAATGAGTGCACACTGCACAAACGCCCTAAGAGGATAGGGATATCTACTTACGTGGCTGAATTGTTTTGCCTTCCGAAGAATAAAGATGAGTAGGTAAGTACCTACACGAAGCTGAATCTCAACTTAGAAACGCGCGTGACTGGTTGTCGTGTGCAGGGGCGTTTTGTTTTTGGGTTCCGTACCTCAAAAGGAACCCTAATAGGATCACTTCCACGCACAACAGACGGAAACGTGCGAAAACCAGCCCAGAGCGAAGAAGTCTTAGAAGGATTACTTCTAGTATATCTATATATATAGTATATATATTATGTATAATATAGTAGTCTAGTAGTAGGTATCTTCTTAAAAATTATCCTTAGTCGAGCAAATAAAACTATCGTCATCTCTATCAATGTATTATTATATTATTAATGTATCATAAAAAGAAAAACATTAAAAAACGCTAGACTATCTCTATCCAATATAATATAAAAATTAATCGCTAAAATGTGTTGCTGATCGCAAATCTCGAGATCAGCTGAACCGATTTCGCTAATTCTTTTTTAGGGTTCCGTACCTCAAAAGGAAAAACGGAACCCTTATAGGATCACTTTGTTGTCTGTCTGTCTGTCTGTCTGTCTGTCAAGAAACCTACAGGGTACTTCCCGTTGACCTAGAATCATGAAATTTGGTAGGTAGGTAGGTCTTATAGCAGACATTCGGGGACAATCTGAAAACCGTGAATTTAGGGTTAGATCACACAAAAAAAATTAAGTTGTGGTCATGAACTAATAATTAGTATTCTCAATTAATCAGTAAGTTAACTTTATCAAGTGGGGTATCATATGAAAGGTCTTCGCCTGTGCATTCTAAAACAGATTTTTATTTATTTTTATGCATCATAGTTTTTTAATTTATAATTATTCTTCGAAGCACGGTAAAGTACGGGGATGGTTCTTACGGAGATAAAAATTAAAAAAAATTGAATCGACTGTTAGGAAGTTCGCCGGGGCAGCTAGTTAAACATAAATTCTTAGGGTTCCCTACCTCAAAAGAAAAAAGGACCCCTTTTAGGATCACTTTGTTGTCTGTCTGTCCGTCAGTCAGTCTGTACGTCTGTCGTGTTTGTCAAGAAAACCTTTAGGGTAAGTACTTCCCGTTGACCTAGAATCATGAAATTTGGCAGGTAGGTAGGTCTTATAGCACAAGTAAAGGGACAAATCGGAAAGCCGTGAATTTGTGGTTACATCACAAGAAAAAGAAAATGTGTTCATGAGCAATAGTTAGTAATTTTCAACTTTCAAAGTAACATTTGGGGTAACATATGCCTGTACATTCTAAAACAGATCTTTATTTATTTTTATCCATGTTTTTGATTTATCGTGCAAAATGTCGAAAAAATACGACTGAAATACGGAACCTTCGCTGTGCGAGTCTGACTCGCACTTGGCCGGTGTTTTTGTTAGGTGTATAGGTATTAGGTAATGCTGTGAATAGGTGTGCTACTTAGGTACTTTTTTTTTTGTTGTTACGTATTGTTCAATAAAGATTTTATATTTTACTAGTTTATGCTCGCGACTTCGTCCGCGTGAACTTCACATTTCAAACCCCTATATTACTCTTAGGGGTTGAATTTTCAAAAATCCGTTCTTGCCCACGTCATAATAGCTATCTGCATGCCAAATTCCAGCCCGATCCGTCCAGTAGTTTGAGCTGTGTGTTGATAGATCAGTCAGTCAGTTAGGCAGTCAGTCAGTCAGTCAGTCAGTCATTCGGTTTGTCAGTCAGTCGGTCAGTCAGTCAGTCAGTCAGTCAGTCAGTCAGTCAGTCAGTCATTCAGTCAGTCAGTCACCTTTTCCTTTTTATATTTGGAAGTGGACAGTGTAAAAGTTGAACAGCTTTATTTCTTCATCGGCCAAGTTTGGTTTCTTGACAACGTACAAAGAGCCACCTGGGAACTCAGTTTATAACTGTTTTTATAAACTTCCACAAAGGCAGGAAAAATGTTATTAGTGTTCCCAACTCTGTTTCCTTATCATAATATTTTATTTATTTTCACTTTATAGCTGACAGTTATTGATAGAAATATTTTAGGGATGTAAGCCCCAAAGTAATAATTCGACGACCTCCCTGGCGCAGTGGTAAGCGCTGTTTTCTTATAAGTGGGAGGTACCGGGTTTGATTCCTGGCAGGGATTTGGAATTTTATATTTTCTAAATTTCTGGTCTGGTCTAGTAGGAGGCTTCGGCCCAGTGGCGTGCACAGTAGAGGTGTCAAATACAGGTTCATGTGTGTATCACAATATTATCACGTGTTACAGACAAATATTTAATAATTATTAACGTTACATTATTTTGTTACAAAAAAAAAATTGCTTGAACCGTGAGGCGCAAGCAGAAAAATGGGTGCAATCGATTTTCGACCTTATTGACATACGTCAGAAAACAGCATTTTAGCAATCTATGAATTATACTGAGCAAGAATATGACAAAAAACAACATTCTCATAACCGTCAATAAGGTCGAGATTTGCTTGCACCGATTTCACCATGAGGCGCAAGCAGATAAATGGGTGCAAGCGATTTCCGACCTTATTGACATAGGGAACAACATTTTAACAATCTATGAATGATACCTACTGAACAAGAATATGACAAAAAACAACTTTCTCATAACCGTCAATAAGTTCGAGAACTAGGGTATACTCGATTGATATAAATTTTAAATTTTACTCTTAATAGGTACCCAATCCATACCTTCGCGACAGGTCGAAATGGCAATCGGGGAGGGAATGCCCCGCACACCCGCACACCCGCACGGCCCCTGTGCTAACCCAGTGCGGGCGAGCGAGGGTGACGTGCGGGTGTGCGGGGTGTCACCCCCGCCTCATACCCCGATTGCCATCTCAACCTGTCGCGGAATACAGTACCTAGTACCTACCTATGTATGTAAAAATAAAAACAAGTAGAACGATAAAGCAATGTCAAGTAGATACCTACAATACAATAGGTAGGTAAGTTTACCTAGTTACCTATAAAAAAATCTTTTTAGTAGGTAACTACTATATTTATTATCATACATTTCTACATATTTATTATCATACGAATTATAAAATGATGATGATGATTTCTAAAAAGAACAATACCACTTCACGTACCTAACCTATTACCTATAATACTTAAATGTATGATAATACCTACACTTTGAAAAACATTTTCTCATACGATTTATAAAGTGACGCAAGTATTTCCAAAAAGAACAAATCTACTATAATAGGTATTATTAACGCGCGACACAAATCTATCACAACACAAAAATGTACCTAATCTACATTATTTTGCCTAATCTACATTACAATTATTCGCCTTAAATATTTATCGACACTCAAGTTCACAAATAAATAAAACTGCATTCAAAATTTATTACGAAACAAACAAAATGATAAAAATACTAGCCGCATACTTGTATCATCACAGTCAACATGTAACAGGCCAATACGAAAATTCGATGTAATAATTATTCACCGTCGAATCGCGACGATATTTGTATTCAGCTGTACCTACCTAATATATTTTAATCTAATATCGTCGCTCGGTCGCGCCGCGCGCGGCGTATCAAAGATCGAACGCCTGAGTTATTTTTTAGGAAGGATTTTCTCAAATTTTCACTACTTATTATATATTGTATTCAATTTTGTTTTAATCTAAAAACGAATATCTTGAATACATTTATATATTTAATAAATTTATTAGGTACATTATTTTTTGACACCTCTAGTGCACAGGATTTGAAGCCAGGGTAGGCATTAGGTTTTTTTTTTTTTTTTGATGCCTCTATGACCTGTACGCTACTGCTTCGGCCGTGGCTAGTTACCACCCTACCGGCAAAGCCGTGCCGTCAAGCGATTGAGCGTTCCGGTACGATGCCGTGTAGAAACCAAAGGGGCATGGGTTTATTAAAAACTACCATACTCCTTCCAGGTTAGCCCGCTTCCATCTTCGACTGCATCCTCACTTACCACCAAGTGAGATTGCAGTCAGGGGCTAACTTGTATCTGACTTTAAAAAAAAATTCGAACCCTTATCATTTCTAAAACAAGACCAGTGCTCAGTAGTGGCCCGGTGATTGGTTGTTGTTGATGAAGATAATGATGATAAATTTCTAAATTGTTTTTGGACTGGCCGGGTCTGGTGGGAAGAAAAGACGTGCCGTCAAACGATTAAACGTTCCGATGCGGTGTCGTGTAGAAACCGAATTATGGGTTTGTGTGTTATTAAACTACTGTACCTACCCTTTCTAAGTTAGCCCGCTTTCAGTTTACACTGCATCGTTAGTTCTTCTTCACTCTGGGCTGGTTTCCGCACTTAAACGTTTCCGTCTGTTGTGCGTGCATCGCCCCTCCCCGCCGAAGTCTTCACTCCAGCCATCCAAGCTCGCTCCAGAAGCCAAATAGACCGCCCAGGTTGCCGAGGACTTCATCACAGATGAGATCATCATCAAGGGCTCATCATTATCATCAGCAACCGATAGACGTCCACTGCACTGCTGGACATAGATCTCTTGTAGGGACTTCCACACGCCACGGTCTTGCGCCGCCGCCTGAATCCAGCGGCTCCCTGCGACTCACTTGATGTCGTCCGTCCAAGTGGGGGAGTCTTCCAACGCTGCGCTTTCCGGTGCGAGAATTTCGAGGCGCCATTCGTGAACCTTGGAACCCCAACGTCTATCGGTTTTTCGAACTGTGTGGCCCAATGGGCAAGGGCCAATAATTCAGCTTCGCCACTCCCTGAGCTATGTTGGTTACTCTGGTTCTCCTAAGGGTCAAGTCCAGGGCTAACTCGTAAAAAAAAACTTAATTTACAATTCACTAGCTGATGTCCGCGACTTCATTCGCGTGGAATTATGTTTTTAAAAATCCCGTGGGAACTCTTTGATATTCCGGGATAAAAAGTATGTAGGTAAGTGGCCTATGTCACTCTCCAGGTCTTCAACTATACTCATGCAAAAAATCACGTCAATCGGTTGCTCCGTTGCTAACCAACCAACAAACCAATAAACCAACAAAGCAACAAACAAACACATCACTGATGATGATGATGATGATGATGATTATAAAATGTGAAACATTTATAATATCGGTAGTGATGTAGGTATATCTAAGGTCCAAAGTCCTGAGACAATAAAACACAATTTAGTCGTCAGCCATACTTTATTAAATCTATTTTAGGTGTAAAACAACAGAAAAGGTACAGTAAAAAGAGAAGGTAGTGTAAAAGTTTGTGCGCGAGACTTATTCCTTTATCACCTCACGCCGCCTAAGTTTCGTTTCTCGTCGGTGCCGCACGAAGAGCCACCTGGGGGCAGAGAGTTTGCGAACTGTAGGCTTAGTACAAGATTTTACGTATCGCTAACGTTGATAGTATTCGAGCATCGAAATACTTCAGTATTGAAGAAAAATTTACCTTTAATGCCTAGTTTTAATAAAAGATTTAATAAAAAAAAAGCTCAAGTTCGTCCATACATTTACAGCCAGCGCGCTTCAAGCGGAAACGTTGCGAAATTAAAATCAGTGCTATTGAATTTTTGAGTTAAATTCAAGGATCTTACATTTAATTTTACTTTGACGTTTTTGTGTTTCGACTCTCAAATACTATCAACGTTGGCGAGACGTAAAATCTTATACTAAGCGTACTTGTATTTATAAATATCGCCAATAAATGGAAACAGGAAGTTTCCGAACTGTACTATGTAATAAATATCGACGATTAAAGGAAATAAATGGTTGGTGTTTTGACTTGCTATTGGAACAATGCTGTTTTAATAACTTCAAAAGGTAGTTTTGAGTTATCGCCCAGACAATTGCAACGTGGGAATTTTCAAAAACTAATATTTTTACCAAAATGTGAGTAGTAAATGATGGTACATACATAGATGGTCCCTTTCATATTTTGCCATTTGTGTATGGCGTGCAAAATTTGAATCTGTGATAGCCTAGTGGTTAGGACGTCCGCCTTCTAATCGGAGGTCGGGGGTTCGATCCCGGGCACGCACCTCTAACTTTTCGGAGTTATGTGCGTTTTAATTAATTAAATGTCATTTGCAAACATCGTGAGGAAACCTGCATGCCTGAATGTTCTCAAAGGTGTGTGAAGTCTGCCAATCCGCACTTGGCGGTAGACTATGGCCAAAACCCTTCTCACTCTAAGAGGAGACCTGTGCTCTGTAGTGAGCCGGCGATGGGTTGATCATGATGATGATTATGATTACCTGTTGTCTCCCAAAGCCACTATGATCCATCCAAACAAACGTTCCTCCCAGTGTTGGGGACAATACGCAGATAAACTTTCAGCTTTTATAAAATAACGAAAGTCTGGCACGCGCTGGCTCTTAGTCCATTGTCTTTGGGAAAAACTAAGATAAAAATGTCATACACCAAAACGCTGATAGCCGGCACAGTCATGCAGGCGCTATAGATGTACACCGCGCCGGTGAAAACGGGGATAGTACGGGCATACAGCGCGGAGTACGTGGGGTCGAATACTAGCGCCGCCAACGTCTCCACCAGACTGAAGAGAGAGTTCATTTTCCCTGGAAAATACAAAACAATTTTATTAGTAAGTAATTTTATTAGTAAACTAGTTGATGCCCGCGACTTCATACGCTTGGATTTAGATCTTAAAGAATCCCGTGGGAACTCTTTGATTTTTTCGGGATAAAATACTTTTATGCTACTGCATATGTCCTTCCCCGGGATGCAAGTTATCGGTTAAACGGATGGGCCATGAAAAGCTAGCAGACAGACAGACAGACAGACAGACAGACGGACGGACAGACAGACAGACAGACACACTTTCGCATTTATAATATTAAGTATGGAAGTATGGATCAGCCAAGTATGATGACTAATATTCCCGTTTCCTTTTCCAACGAAGCGTTTAACTTGTGCTAGGACTAGGTACGACAATAGTGCAACGGGTGGGATTTGAACCGGTGCCCTTTCGGATTTCAGTCCGCTCCTTTAACCGTTGAGCTATTGAATCTCATAAGTTTCGCAGCTTAACTTTGGTCAGCTTTAAAAAAAAAAGCTTTTAGCATAGGTGCATAGCACATCTCTGGTGGATTTTCTGACGTCTTTTAAAAACTGAATTGGAATTGACATTTTACTGATCTGCTTGATGTCTTTTCTCTCAACTTGCACGTACGAAATCTTCATAAAATAATAACATAGAGGTAGTTACCCATCTCCTCGGGGAGCACCAGCTTAGAGGCCATTGATCGGAGCGAGGTGAACGTGGTCGCGTTCAGAATCTCAATTATAGGGACTGCAAAGAAAATTATAACTTTTAGCTATTACGAAGACGAACGAGACGACGTGTGGTGGTGAGTGAGGTTATTTACCCATAAACATTTGGAGGTCCGTGTAGACAAAGGCCATGTATAGGGAACCCACTAGTTTGCTTGTGCTGGAGATGAGGCAGAGCATAGAGTCGTGGAATCCCCAGTGCTTGCTGAACACGCTAATGGAAAACAGGGCACCTGCAACCAAATATGTCAATTTAGATGATGACTATGTCAAAAAAATATAATTTCTTAGAAACTATTAAACTATCTTCCATAATTCGTACAATCCACGCCCGCTGTTAGTTTTAAGTTTGCTTACTATTTTAAATTATTGATTTAACTAAAAAAGTACGTTAAATTACGTCAAACGTTTATGTCGTCACATCTATGTCTTTCATACAAGCTCCCTTACTAAGCAAGCGTTTTGACGTTTGATAAAAAGTCACTGATTTGACTAGTAAGTAGTCATCATCCCTATTTAGGTACTTATTTACTATTTTAGTTATAGCATACAGGATTCATTTCAGTTGGTGTTATGTTTTGTAATTATTATTATGAAAAAAAATAATTAGATAAAATTAGTTTAAGTTTGTTACTATAATTTCTCATTAAGTGAAATTTGTGTATATCTGATTTCTTTTGAGAATAAAATTCTTTAACCACAAAAAAATCGATTCAGATTGGAATCGATTTTTATTTTTATTTTCATTCGATTTTTTCCCTCTTGTGCCACGATCAGGAAGTACGTTTGATAGCAGCGGTCGTTCTTTGATTAAGATTTAGCCATCTAGATATGTTATGACTGAAAGCCGTATTTCTAGCGCCTCACTTCGGTTAGTGGCGAGCGAAGTGAGCTGCCGACATTCGACACTCGAAAAGGTAAAGCTGATTTCAGGCATGATAAAGCGAGTCTTCCATATAATCACACTTTGGGTTTTAGCTTTAACATATTAAACATACTTACATTATTTTGACAAGATTTCGTGAAAATATAATACCAATTTTAATATTAAAGGTCTTACATGCGGCGAATGCACTTACCTAGGGAATGCGTTATAATACTGTAAGTGGAGTAGATACTGTATTTCAAAGCATCCCATTTAAGTCGATATCTCACAAACATGTATGTGATTATCCTCTCGCCTGGAAATAGAAAAATGCACTCAAATATAATGGCTATAAGGTTTATAATGCAAGTGTGTCTAAGAAAAGCTGCAGAGTTCAGTTTTCCAGCTAACAGTGCATATTTAGCTTAAGTACTATAGCTTTTTCCATAATGTTTTACTATGGGTCGGTATTGACCCAGGAGTCTGGCCCTTGTTCTAGTAAATAAGTAAATAGTACGTAATTTAAAATTGTAGGGTACTATTGTTAGTTTTAATTGTTTTTTATTGTTAGTTGTAAGAATTATATTGTACTTTTAGCTTATTGAGTAATTAATTTAATTATTATAGATTTATGCAAGGAATGTCTTAGTTTAAGTTTTACTATTTAGAAGTTTTAAATTAAGCATGTTGATTTATACATTGATAGTCCTAAGTTTATATAAGTCGTCATAATTATTAGTTTTCTTTGTATACCGTTGGCTTCCTATCAAATAAAATAAATAAAATAACAAATAAATAAATACTTTGGATAGTAGTAAGATGCATTTTAGAGCCTCAACAGCTCAGTGCTTAAAGAAGCGGACTGCAATATGAAAGGTCGGGGGTCAATCCCGACCCATTTGCACTGTTGTAGTACTACTCTTAGCACAACCTTGACGATTTCCCTGGCGCAGTGGCAAGCGCTGTGGTCTTATTCGTGGTAGGTCCCGGGTTCGATTCCCAGCAAAGCCGTGCCGCCAAGCGATTTAGCGTTCCGGTACGATGCCGAATGCCTATGGATTCAATGAAAAAAAACTGCCATACCTACTCTCCAGGTTAGCCCGATTCCATCTCAGACTGCATCATCACTTACCACCAGGTGAGGTTGCAGTCAAGGGCTAACTTGTATAGGAATTAAAAAAAAACTTTACGCTTAGTTGGAGAGTGTCAACGTGTATCACGTGTTGTCTTCAAGGTAGAAGCCATGTTATCTCTGTGCCTAATTTCGTTAAGCAGTTATGATGTAATGTAACAGACAGACAAACAAGGAAAAAATAACACAAAAAAACCATTTTATCATTTGCAATACTTATTTATCTGCCTACTTTTAGAACTATTTCCTTATTTGACTAGGTACAAGATCACTAGCGGCGCGGTATCTATGATAAATACTTATAATTTATGGTCAAATTAAATTTAGCAAACATTATTTTTAGCTATATTAATATCCCTAAGCTTGTCACAATAGAACCAACCATTTGTTATCACAGATCTATCTTATCAGACCAATACTCGTGGGCGTTCATTGTTCTGATGAAATGCCTATATTTAGTGTGATTTAAGAAGTTTAGGTCTTTATTAGTATTTAGGTAGGTATATTATTAACATAACTAGTTTATGCCTGCGACTTCGTCTGCGTAGACTACTCAAATTTCGAACCCTTATTTTACCCCCTTTAGGGGTTGAATTTTCAAAAATCCTTTCTTAGCGGATGTCTACGTCATAATACGAGTAGCTATCTGTACCTACCTATGCCAAATTTCAGCCCGATCCGCCCGGTAGTTTGAGCTGTGCGTTGATAGATCAGTCAGTCAGTTTTCGTTTTATATACCTACTTAGATTATGACGTTAAAAAATATAATATAATAATATATATATACGATATTCTAGAAAAATATACATAACAATTACTATTCCATTAGATATATTATTATAATAATATAACTAGGTGATCCACCCCGGCTTAGCTCGAGTGGAATTTTTGAAAACGACAATTTTCTAAATCCTGAAATTTGTAGTACTTTTATTTTTGACTGAAAGCCCAAATACCAATTTTCATGGATTTAACTTGATATTTAGTGGTCCAAGAGGGAAGGTCACTATTTAGTGAGTGAAATAATTTTATTTATTACTAGCTGATGCCCGCGACTTCGTACGCGTGGATTTAGGTTTTTAAAAATCCCGTGGGAACTCTTTGACTTTCCGGGATAAAAAGTAGCCTATGTCCTTTCCCGGGATGCAAGCTATCTTTGTACCAAATTTCGTCAAAATCGGTTGAACGGATGGGCCGTGAAAAGCTAGCAGACAGACAGACATACTTTCGCATTTAATGGATTTTTTAAATTTTCCTTTCTCCATTTTTATCCAATAGGTAGCCTAAAATATTAATTTTCATCGAAATAGCTTGAAAAAAATTTACAGACTTTCATACAAACTTTTATCCCCTATTTAAACCTCTCAGGGGTGGAATTCCTGAAAATTCTTTCATAGTGTTTGGTGTTTCTACGTTATAAAATACCCCAAGTATAGTCAAATTTTCAAGTTTCTAACCAATATAATTATTTATCTCTATTGTCGGGTCATCATCATCAGTACCCTTATTATAAATGCGAAAGTGTGTTTGTTTGTTGGTTTATTGGTTTGTTGGTTTGCAGATTTGTTGGTTTGTCCTTCAATCACGTCGCAATGGTGCAACGGATTGACGTGATTTTTTGCATGGGTATAAATAAAGACCTAGAGAGTGACATAGGCTACTTTTTATCCCGGAAAATCAAAAAGTTCCTACGGCATTTACCTAACCTAAATTTAAAAATACCTTTATATGTATACCTAAATAAATAAATTTTTCAAAACCTAATTCCACGCGGACGAAGTCGCAGTCATCAGCTAGTATTATTACAAAACATGCTGCACCTCTATGGAGATCAAAAGTTTTTTTATGGAACTTACCATGATTTGGTCCGTATATAATAGCCACAACGAATAGAGTCAGAATGATTTTCTTTCTCGTGTTTCCATCTCTTTTTTTGAAAGCTACGCTAACTGTCTCCTTTATTAAAGATACTAAATCAGATAAAGCAACTGGTTTGGGCTGAAATCGAAGAACAATAATATTTCGATTAACTTTACTTGCACGGCAGAGATCTAGGTACTATAAAGCTAGGGCCACACCTGCGTGTCATCAACGCGGGATGCTTGAGCGTCCACGACGCGACGTAAATCTAAACGTGCAAACCTACGCGATTGTTGCAGTTGCGACATTTAAAGGCATGACGCCATTAAAATTCGTGACGTTCCCGGTTCGTAGTCGCTTCGATTGCGCAGGCTTGGACGATGCCTAAATGCCCAAGTAAAACGTGTTAGTTAGGTATTTAATGTTGAACGTGAAAGCTTCTATGTACCTACCCTCAAAACTACGACATTCAAGGGGCGGATAGATAAATTCCTCATAAGCCGGTAACACATTGACGATTTCTCTGGTGCTGTAAATATTATTGCGGTAATCAATTATTTTCAGATGACCCGCCTGCTAGTTTTATCGCTATTAATTACTGTCATATAATTAATAAAAACTTCATTAAGCATGGCATCATAGGACTTAAAGTAGAGTCCGCACATTTGAACGTTTAAATTTGACTGACTAAACTTTAAAACGTCCTGTGGAGACCAAGACAATACGTAATCAAGTAAAAAAAAAAGTAATTAGTAGTAGGAAATATATGAAGGTGAAGATATTTTAGCGTTTAAAATGTCGTGAGTGATTTCCATTATAATATAAAATATCTCTTAACAGATATACTCACGTATTTAGTAGACGTTAGTCCTACTAGTTTCGAACCCATCCGGGGTCCTTTGTCAAGGGAGTCTTAACCGCGACGCGTGCGTGACCTGACTCCCTTAACAAAGGACCCCGGATGGGTTCAAAACTAGTCGGGCTAACGTCGACTAAATATGTGTCGACTAAGGTAAAGATAAATAAAATAGCATGTGTAAAAACTCACCTTTTCATTCTCTATTCCAGGTTTAGTTTTCGTCTTCAAACAAACGTACCCATACGTTAAAGTAATCAAATAAATGACCAAAGACAGCGTGAATATTCCATAGTAGCCCCACCATTTCAACAATATTCCACTCAAAGCCGTTCCGATCGGGACTCCAGCAGTCATGCACAAGTTAACCAGCCCAACGCGGAAAGTCCTCGACTTCTCATCAGTGATGTCACTTATATAGCTAAACACCCCCAAGTAAACCAAAACCCAACCGCCAGTAATAGCTGGGAACAAAGCCTCCAAAAACATAGTCAATTCAACTGAGATTTCGTAAAAGAACACCGTACTGAGTATATTGCTTATACACACCATAGATTCACCAAGTATCGGCAAAAGGATGCATACCTTTCGATTGCCTGTACGATCACTCCAAGCACCCATAAATATAACAAGTATAGTCGGCACGGCAGTTTGTATGACGCTTTTCCATGTTTCAATGGACGATATAACTTTCTGGACTTCACCTTCGTAGAATGTAAGGTTGCCTTCCCTCAGAATTAAAGCATCGCATATGCTGTCATTGTAGTTCAATTTAACACGACACGCTTTATCCAAGTTAAGGTTCTGGATGGCTATCCTAGCCAGCATCGATGGTATGATGAGACCGGCTACTATTGGTTCCACAGTAATATTTGATTTTATATCCCATAGTTTCTCAAAAAAGGTTCTCTTTTCAAATTCTTCTTCTTTTAGCGGGTTTTCATCTAGCGGTTGTTCTTCGGGATTTAGTTTCTTCGTTTCCCGAGACATGATCAAAATAGCTAACAGCGTGGATGCTACAGATAAACTAAAGTGTATCTTGAATTTATCTATTTGGTACGGAGTCAATCATTTATCTTTGTGCCAGTTGTTTAAACAAAAAAAAAAGGAAAAGATTTTCGCAATAGTAAATAGTAGTAATCTAGGTTGATTTTATTTGATTACAAAATAAGTAAGCAGGTAGGCTTATATAATATCCTCTTGTAAAATTATTTTATCAAGCATGATTCATAACCTGAATCTCTATCATTCAAGAATCAAGAATAATGGATCAGTTCCATTACAAGGCCCGTGATGATGATGATGATGATGATGATGAAATGGTGATGTATTTTGGGGTTCCGTTACAATCCCAAAATACATCACCAGTTCAAGCTCCTATTTCGATATACTTTCGCATATTCAAATTGATCGCTTAGATGACGTCAAAAAATTACCACGTTATCTTCTGATTGGTCGATTAAACATCTCCTGTCCACTCCGCTTAGTTGAAGGCCGGGCCCTGTAAGTGTTTTTTTTTTAAATATCTTATGATATAAAAAAAAACTGTCCTGACAGCAGTACTTTACTATTACTACAATCTAGCTTATGCGATAGGCTAATAAGTAATATTATTATATATTATCCTAAACTTATGAATCGGTCCATTGACTTATCTTAGTTTATAGTTAAAGAGTATTTATTGGAAGACACTTTGTTCTTGTGTTCTTTAAATTGCACTAGCATTACAAATGATATAACAGCCCTCTTTTTGCACGGGGGGGTTAAAAAGTCAGTTTTTTTTTTAAATAAGTATATGTATAATATTATTATCTTTATTATGTTATTCCTACATGATGAAAGCAGGACACGCTGTGTATAGTAGTTATCATTATTTAACATGCAACTAATAACTATTTACACAGGGTGATTATTTCGCTACTCTATCGACCATGAACTGATAAAGTAACAATCGTGTAATTGTAATTTTATAACATTTTGAATGCATTACTGTTTGTAGATTGATTACTATGTGCTCTTTGTTACGAGTAGCTGTTTGTTTGTATAAAGGACAACGTGCCTAGAAATAAAGACGGTAGGTATTCGAATAGGGATGATGACTATTAGTCAAATCAGCGACTTTTTCTCAAACGTCAAAACGCTTATTAGGGAGCTTGTATGAAATACACAGATGTGACGTCATATACGTTTGACGTAATTTGGCGTAGGTATTTTTTTGTTAAAACGATAAATTTAAAATGATTAGTAAACTTTAAACTAACAGCGGACGCGGGTTTAACGAATTTTGGTAGACCCTTTATTTAATAGTAATAAAAAAAATTACACCTTTTTAACCTGTTATCTCCCAGCACGGCTAGCATGGGCCGAAGATAAAAATTATATCCCCCGATTTTATCCACTGCACAGGAGATAACATTAACTTCTCCACCCCTCAGAGCACGGCAACAGGGGAGAGGAGAAGTTTATCCCCGTTTGACATTTCACGGGGACTCGGGGGACTATTTATCCACCGTCTATAGCATGGGGCCAAATAAAAGAAGATAAACTGTCCTTTTTTGACATTTGAGAGGGATAATTTTATCCTCGAGATTTGAGGTGGGTATAATGCTCATAGAACTTTAACTCAATTATTAAAAGATCAAAAAACATGTCTCGCGCTTTTTTTATTAGTTTGAAATAGAGAATTTAGAACGAAAATAACATGAGCACGTAATTAGTGATGGAAGTAATCCCTTTGAATTTCCCGACGCTGAGTTCCGACACTTGTTTCGGATGGACAAATATTATGTGCTGTACTTGTGCGAGCAGCTTAATGAAGCACTAAAGCCGATTAATTCGATGGATGGATTCATAAAAGTAAGTACCTAAGTACTTACCTATTACCTAAAACCATCTTGTGCAAACGAATAGGTACCTACTTAGGTAGGTAGTAGGTACCTACAAATAGGTCCTACATGCGGCTATTATCTATTTATTCTACGTCCTCACATCTATAAGACTCTTGGCAGATGGTAGTTACCAGTGAGATACAAGTCAAGGTCATGGGATGACTATTGCCCGCGACTTCATCTGTGTGGATTTAGGTTTTGAAAATCCTGTGAGAACTATTTGATTTTCCAGAATAAAAAGTAGCCGGTGTCCATCCTCGGGATGTAAGCTAACTCTGTAGGTACTAAATTTCATCTAAATCGGTTAGACTGTTGGGCTGTGAAAAGCTAGCAGACAGACAGGCAGACACACTTTCGCATTTATAATATTAGTATGGATTATTGGAAATATAAAATAACACAATGACTCATTATAATAAAATCATTTATTTGAACAAAATAGGCAGGAGTCTAATTTAACAAAACAATTCTTAAATTAAAATACACACCTATATCATAGTTAAATACATAATGATACACAAACACAATAACACTTTACAAATTATAATGGTTCATCATAAGTGTTTTGTAAGAATAAATATGTTAGCCTATTATATTTTATAGACCATTTCAGTATATCCTCTTACTCTTAATTTATTATTATTGAAAATCATTAATGTATAAATTGTATGTTTCAGAATTCCAATGGAACAACCAAAGGACAGACTAGAAAATGTAACAAATAAAGAAATCTCACATATCTATGGATCAAACCAGACTGCTAACTGTTGCCCGACAATAAAAGGGAAAAAGGGATGGAATAATAAATACATATTTGCATTAAAATATATTTCTTTAAGTACCTATTACCTAAAACCACCTTGTGCAAACCCATCCTTATATCTACTACTACTACTAGGGTTCTGTAGGGTACCAATGGGACCCTATTACAGTCTCAGCTCTCCATCTGTCTGTCTCCTGAAACGTAACAGGTTAAAGTTGAAATTTTGTACTTATTTCTATTGCTGCTATAACAAAAAATAAGTTTCTTCAAAAAATAATTTTGCTTTAAGTACTCTTTCTGTGTGATTGAGTAACAAACACAAACTCTTAGGCATAATATTAGGAATACCAATTAAAACAATGCTTATTTGGATGTACACAAATCTCTGATGTTAACTTAACAGATCTAAAAGTAGTGCTATTATCCTTAAGAAAAGGAAGTAACAAGTTTAATGTTCAATCAAACCACACTGCCATAGAATAACTTCCTATATTCATAACTATTTACAAATTACAAAAATGTACATATCCTCTACTTACTTTTTATTTATTTATTGGCATTTATAGGAAAACTACTCGGGGCTATTGGTTTTATAAAGTACCCACTGTGTACAAAGTGGGTTAAACGACAGTCTCACCATAGTCCACCACCAACACTTCAAAGATTTCCTGCCATAAGATAAAAAACATTGGCTTGACATGCTTATAAAGAAATTAGGTTAGTTTAATAGCTCAAACCATACTAGCTTAACCAATTTTAAGTGATATTGAACTCTTCTCAGTGCAGTGTGCTAAACTGTTAGTTTTATCATCATCTCAAACAATAATGAAAATATTTTATGTTGATAAGATGTGTACCTAACTTACCTATTCCAATAGGTAGGTACCTAAAGTTATTTTGAGTTTGTTATACAAGACACACATTTAATAGAACTAAATTAATACACGCATCTCTCTGGCTGGCCCATTATGGAGTCTTCAGGTCCAATTCCTGTTGAGCATTTATGCCCAACAGTGATAATTAATATTGAACACTTATGTGCTCATATATGTGACCGACGGCACTATTGAGACATTTCCCGGTGGTCCTACATCCCGAGCTGCCTCATCATACTTGTCAGTCAGTGGCCAGTGCCCTTCTTCAAGTACATATTTCCATGTCTGCAAATAAAACAACAATTTATGCATTTCTTTGTCGCTAACAATATCAATATATTATCACTTCAATTTTGTGTACTGACTAACACAAATTGTCTTTGTGATACTTACTGTGATAGCTAGGAATTTCAACTATTCGATTATTTTTTAATTTGGATAATTCAAAAGTGGAGTTAGGTTAGGTAAACACAAACAATAACAATACTTACGTGCATAATCTTCTGTGAATGTTTTTTAAACTATTTTACGGCTCCGGCTTCTAGCTCTTTTAAAATAAAAAGCAGCCACAGACGAGTTACGAGTAACGAAAACGAGCAAAATCAAAAGCACAGATAAAAAATAATAACACTTTGACATTAACCGAGGACTAGTCTTTCCCCGCCTTATCACCGGGGATAATTATATCCAACCCTGTGCCCATGCTCGGAGAGTGGAAATAACTATCGGAGGGGATAAAATTTTTATCCTTTCCTCGGGGAGAAAATTTCCCGGCCCATGCTAGGCCTGCAGAGCCACCAATGTCCAAACTTCATAGTCTCTGATCGTTCTTCCCTGTGTTGGGAACGCCACACAGAGGAACTTTCAGCTTTCATAAAATAACGAAGGTCTGAGGTAATAACTGATGATAGTATGTTGTATTGAATCAAGCGTTATAGTAGCCGGCAGGAAATATTGTACATTTAGAAAGAGATTTCGGCTTCGTAGAGCGTTGTCTCTGTCACTCATACCCATGTGACGTTTTGTCCCTTGGACAACGTTAGGGACAACGCTCTACGAAACCGCTATCTCCGTTTAAAGGTCGATGTATAATATTTCCTGCCGGCTACTGTACCTTAGAAAAGTCAGTCCAACTAAGTTATTATTTTATTATTCAGATTTTCGTTCATTCATTATTTTTACATTGTAGTGAAATGAATCACAGGGGAAAAATAAATTTAAGTAACGTAAAGTAAAATATATAATGATAATAATTGTTCCATAACAATAAAATTGTGTAATTGTGCTTTCATTCGGGTTCATTTTTAGATTTAAATTCTTGATCAGAGTCTCTTTCTTTATCGCTTATAATTTCAATCTTGTTTTTGACTGCGTCCTTTTTGTCTTGTCTGTAGAACCAACTGTAATGAAAAACAAATTCAATTCTTCAGAAGTTCGTAAGTCATTAATAACTAGATGATGCCCGCGACTTAGTACGCTTGGATTTAGGTTTTTAAAAATCCCTTGGGAACTTGTTGATTTTCCGGGATAAAAAGTAGCCTACGTCACTCTCCAGGTCTTAAACTATACCCATACAAAAAATCAGGGCGATCCGTCGCTCCGTTGCGACGTGATTGAAGGACAAAGTAACAAACATACACACATTCGCATATATCGAACACAGGGTTATCGCGGGGGCTGTGCGGGTGTGCGGGGTGTTCCCACCCCGTTTGCCATGTCAACTTATCGCGTACTTTAGTTCCACTTCACTTCATCCATATTATTATGTGTCGGCGCTCAGTGCAAGTTAGTTCTAAGTAATAGAAATCGTCGCCCAAAAAACTTACCTGTAAACGATAACAGGTGGCACCGTCAGCACAATGCTACAGTAAAAAAGAATGCCAGAATCGATTTTTAGAGACACCATGTATATCCACGAATACACGGGCCCAAACACCATGCACGTTAACATCTCTGTTAAATTGAACACCGAAATCATTTTCCCTGAAATAAATTAATATAAATACTATGGTTACGTGAGATTGTTTTGCAGCCATTTTTAGGGTTCCGTAGCTAAATGGCAAGAAACGGAACCCTTATAGATTCGTCATGTCTGTCTGTCCGTCTGTCTGTCCGTCCGTATGTCACAGCCTTTTTTCCGAAACTATAATAACGATACTGTTGAAACTTGGTAAGGAAATGTATTCTGTGAACCGCATTAAGATTCTCACACAAAAGTAGGAAAAAAAACAATATATTTTGGTGGTCGGGATACGTAAAACTGAAACTCAATATTTTTTTTTGCATCAAACCCATACGTGTGGGGTTATCTATGAATAGGGCTTCAAATATGATATTGAGGTTTCTAATATAATTTTTTTCTTAACTGAATAGTGTGCGCGAGAGACACTTCCAAAGTGGTAAAATGTTTGTCCCCCCCCCCCCCTGTAACTTCTAAAATAAGAGAATGATAAAACTAAAAAAAATATATGATGTACCTACCATGCAAACTTCCACCGAAAATTGGTAAGAACGATATCTAGTAAGTAGTTTTTGATTTATCGTGCAAAATGTCGACAAAATACCATTGTAGTACGGAACCCTCGGTGCGCGAGTCTGATTCGCACTTGGCCGGTTTTTGTCCATCTTGATATTTGGACATTATACCGCGATTAATAGCCTCATCTGGTGACCGAAGGGCTGGCTCATTTTTTGGATCAGCTTGGCTGTCTAGCGCAGAAATGCAGCCAGTATTCTTGGCACCATTCCACGCAGGCGTAATAATTTTTATAGTAATTAACTAATTAGATAGGGCTAACTTTAAGTTTTATTATAATTACTTAAGTTATTGCAAACAATTTAGGTCTATTCTCTCCTGAAAGGAATATAAGTCTATAACACGGAAAGCCGTGTTGGACTTATATTCCCGCACAAGATTTAAGTCCGACTTTGGCCGAGGAGAGTACAAAAAAATTTAAAGGTTGGTGGTTATAATAAGAAAAATTAAATAATAAATTGTTACCCAATTCATCACTGGAAACAAGCTTAGACGACATTGATCTTAAAGAGGTAAAGGAAATCCCGTTGAACATTTCTATAACTGCAGCTGAAATAAAAAAAACTGTTTTAGAATGTACAGGTGAAGACCTTTCATATGATACCCCACTTGACATAGTCATCTTATTTTGAAAATTGAAGATATTAATTATTAGTTCATGACCACAATTTCATTTTTTTGTGTGATGTAACCACAAATTCACGGTTTTCAGATTTTTTCCCGAATGTCAGCTATAAGACCTACCTACCTGCCAAATTTCATGGTTCTAGGTCAACGGGAAGTACCCTATAGGTTTCTTGACAGACCGACAGACAGACAGATCCTATAGGATCCGTATAGGAGGGTTCCGTTTTTCCTTTTGAGGTACGGAACCCTAAAAAAGTTGAAGTACTGGTGTTTCTGGAAGTAAGTATAAGTACGCGACGGCATAATATTAAAATATACCAAGCGTTAGAAACCCAATTCGGCTATAATAATATTACCTTCACTTACACATTCTAATTGGTGTTTCAGAATAATATGGCTCTACAAGTACAAACAAGAAGAGCGGAAGCAATGGGAGCCCTAAAGCCTGTACCCCTAAAGCCCTAAACTGTAGCCCTAAAGTGCCCTCCATGAACTTAAATCACTAACTAAATGAGAAGTTGTTGAAGGAACAGGAATACAGTGAACTTTGCCAACATTGGGGCCAATGCTAATTTCCCGATCCACGCGTTGGGCGAAAAGTGTTGGGGCCAACGTTGGTGCCAGCGTTGAGACCAGTGTCAGGGCCAGCGTTGTTGCCATCAATGGAACCAACATTGGGGCGAGTATAGTGGCCAACGTCAGGACCAGCGTTGGGGTCAGCGATGGGGCCAGCGTTGGAGCCAATGCTAATTTCCCGATCCATACGTTGGGCGAACAGTGTTGGGGCCAGTGATGGTGCCATCGTTGGGGCCAACGAGGGCCAATGTTGGGGCCAACGTCAGGGGAAACGTAGGGACCAGCGTCGGGATCAGCGTTGGGGCCAACGTGGAGCTGAACTCCTCTTCTTCTGGATGTCCTGGCCTTATCACTTTTTGATCAAACCATAGTTGCTGCGTGACAAGCTGATCAAGCAACCTTGGGGCCAATGCTGATTTCCCGATCCACATGTTTTGGGCGAACAGTTATGGGGCCAGCGTTAGGGCCAACGTGTGGCTCTAAACACCTATCTTGTTTGTTACTTTTTAGTTTATTTAATTTATACCTAGTCAAGTTACAATTTTCATTTTTTTCTATTTTTCCGTACTCGTGTTACAGTTTTTATTAACTTTTTTAAATAAAATATTTGAATCATGCCTAATACAGTAGATTTCATAAATAAATAGTTACGCCATTTCTTACCAGTGTACATATCCGAGGGATTTCTAGAAAGACCTGTTGCTAGAGCACCCATGATTTTGCTAGCACTTGATATGAGACCAAGTACTGGATCTCCCCATTGCCATTTCCGACTAAATAAACTGATTGCGACTACGGTGCCTGGAAAAAATGAAGACGTTTGCTATAATTTGTTGTGCAATCACATATTTTAGTAAAGTATAGTACGATTCAAACGTAAATGCGCCCCTGAAGTTTGCGCACGACGTTGCGCAGAACACACATTTTGGGTGTCCGAGGTAGCGGGGAGGGTAACAGCGCACGTCTCGCAACTTCACGCAGACGCATTTAAGTTTAAATCGTACTGTATCTACTTGGTCTTTTCTGTCGTATTGAAATTCCGTGTTAAATTAATCTTATGTGGGTATCTAAAAATATTATTTGCTTGTATGCGTGTGTTATAGTGGGTGTGTGTTTGTATCTCTTACCGATCGCGTGTATGGCAATGTTGAAAGTATTATAAATGCTGAATTTGACAGCATCCCAGTTGAAGCGGAACCGAGTGAATAGGTACCGTATCATGGCCTCTCCTGAAAAGTAGTAGGAGAAGAAGAAGAATTACTTTATAGCACCCAATAAACAGAAGCTGACAAAAATGAGAGTTGAGAATATTTCCGTTATTGGCTCTTGCAATTCTTTATGATAAGCGATAGATTCTCAAACACAGCACTAGCAAGTACTTGCAAATATTGACTTAATTTGTTTGATAGTTTGTTATCTTTTATCATTTATATTTAAGCAATTTTAAATACTGTGTGTTTGGTTCCATTTATTTACATTATATTATTTACACCGTACCTACCTAAGCATAATATCATTCAGCGGGCGATGAAGCTATACTTGGAGTTTACATTATCAAATCAGAAATGATTAGATCCCTAGAAGAATCAGAGTAACCGATATAACGTAATGGGCTGCGAATTGGCAAAGCGGTAAAGGCAATGGGCAGGGCACATATTTAGTTTGAAGAACTGATAGACATTGAGACTTGGGGTTCCAGAACCAACCAGGGTGCGGGAACTTTGCATCTATAAACTGGTCAAAGCAAATTGACATTAATTAATCACAACATGGTTATTTTCTAATACGAGCTTTTATAGTTACGTACTTACCGTTCAATGGTCCATATATAAAAACAACAGAAATCAAGACAAGAATAGATTTTGTTCTTCGCTGATTAGGTCCTGATTTGAATGCAACAATCATAGTATCTTTGACATGATTAATATCAAAAAATGACTTTAGAAATCCACCAAAGCCAACTTTATCCTAAAATAATAATTGATTTCTATTTTAATTCAAGCTGAAAGTGATTGAGTAGCTATAAAATTAATTCTTCAATAACAATTAATCAGAAAACTTATTGATTATTTTGTAAAGCAGTCGTTACCTACCTTTTCTTTGGTATCTAATGCTTTTTCAGGATGTTTAATGCAAAGCATTCCTAAACCAATACAAAAGCAAAACAAGAGACTACATGTTGTAAAAACTCCATAATATCCAGTATATTTTAACAATATACCACTAAAGGACGTCCCGATAGGCCCTCCGGCAGTTACACAAAGACTTGTAAGACCCACTCTAAACGTTCTTGTTTCTTCACTAGATATTTCACTAATGTAACTAAAACCTCCCATGGAAAACGTGGTCCATCCACCGGTTATTGCTGGAAAAAATGCTTCAAAGAACATAGCCACTTGTACTGGTAGCTCCTTGAAATAGTATACGTTAAGTATGCAACTCAAACACAAGAGTAATTCTCCGACTATTGGCAGTAGAATACATATTTTTCTATTCCCAGTTCTGTCACTCCACGCTCCTATAAACAGAATAAACAAACTTGGAATTGCGGTTAAAATTAAATTCTTCCACGCTTCCATTGACGCAACAAGCTCCTGTATAGCCAGTTCTTCCTGCTGGTACATCGCTCCTTCTTTTGCAATCAGAGCATCGCACACTTTGTCACCATATTTTAAGTTGACTCTACAAGCTTTATCGAGATTCAAATTTTGTGTGGCTAATTTTCCTAAGGTACCAGTGACAACATACATCACAAAAACAGGTTCTATTGTTATGTTATCTTTGATATATAATATTTTCTCTTTTAATGTTTTTTTTGTTGTATCTTTTGTGTTTTGTTGTTTTTTTAAAGGTTCTTCATCTGTTGTTGCCATATTTCACGTTGGTTTGTATCTGATGTTAAAATGTCTATGTGGTGCCACTAGGCCTTATCAAATTGTTATTACAAAATTGTTATCAAAGTTTAATGATATTTTTGCTATCAGTCTGTAAACAGTGTTACAGTTGATATTAAACTTTTATATGACAAACACCAAAGTTTTATGGACCAAATTGTAAGCAAGGCATTATAAATGTTGGGATTATTAATCTGATCGTCTAGAGATTTCACTAAACTTTAGGTAGTCCCTGCTGTAACCACGCTGTGATTGATGGGTAACCTATCGACTGATGCGATCACTGCTGATTGTATGTTGTATTGAAGCAGGCGTTACCTTGCAAAACGCAGTCCAACTACTATATTTTTATTATTTAGGTTTTCCTTTATTTTTTTAATTATAGTGAAAGGATTCATATGGAAAAAATAAATTTAACAAACGTAAGTAAAAAATATAATCCTTAATAATAAAACAGTCCAGCTTTTATTCGTCAATGAATTCGTTTTTGGATTTAAATTCTTGAACAAAGTCTTTTTCTTTATCGCTTACAATTTCAGTCTTGTTTTTGACTGCGTCCTTTTTGTCCTGCCTGTAGAACCAGCTGTGATAACAAACACAAACTTTTCATAAGTTCTTCTAAATAATATATTGAAAAAATTAAATCTAAGATCAAGTGTACGTAAGTTATTTCTAAGAGATTGTCGGAAACAAAACTACAAAAACTTACATGTAAAAGATAACAGGTGGCACCGTCAACACAGCGCTACAGTAAAAAACAATCCCGGAATTGATTTTTAGAGACACCATGTATATCCACGAATACAAGGGACCGGACACCATGGACGTTAATATTTCAGTTAAATTGAAAACCGAAATCATTTTCCCTGGAAATAAAAAAATGCGATCATCAGTTGAGGTTATTTTAGAGCAATTTTCATCAATGTCGATCTTGGTCCTAAAATGTAACTGAATTTAGTATTTTTCAAATACGCAATGTATAGCGTGAAAAAATCGGGTCACTGCCCCGCCCACGACGTGAAATTGACTTTGAGTGACCTACCTACGTGACGTACGTTGTCCTCTAGCGTCCGTCAGATGTATTATTTGCCAGAGTTCTGGATACACGCTGTATGAATTATGTCTCTAGTTTTGAGCTATAGAGCTTTGACTTTTCTCAGACTTAAGTTTTAGTTCAAGCGAGAAAGATTTATGCCAGCGATATAATGCTGTCTTGTTTCAATATTGTCCTAGCTAAGTCTGAGCAAAGTGGACTTATATTGCCGTGCAAGCTTAAGGTCCGAACAAAGAGAGAGTACAAAAAGTGTAAGGGTTGGTGGTTATCATAAAGAAAATAAAAATATAAAATGTTACCCAATTCATCACTGGACACGAGCTTAGAAGACATTGACCTTAACGACGTAAACGAAATCCCGTTCAACATTTCTATAACTGCAACTGAAATAATAAAAAAACGGTCAAGTGCGATTCGGAATTGAATACGAAGGATACCATTGTCCAAGAAACAACACTTATTAGGGTTCCGTACCCGAAGGGTGCTAGCGGTACCAGTCGGGCTTACACCAACTATAGACGTGAGTATAGCCGGAACCATCTACTTAATTTTATAACTCGGATATAATTTTATAAAAGGGAATCGGGGAAGGAACGTCTCGCACACCCGCACACCTCCTGCGCTAACTCGGTGCGGGCGAGCGTGGGTGACGTGCCGGTGTGCGGGGCGTCCCCCGCCTCATACCCCGGTTGCCATCTCAACCTGTCGCGGATTATAGTTGATTTTGCCGTTTCTTACCAGTGTACATGTCCGAGGGATTTCTGGAAAGACCTAATGCTATAGCACCCATGATTTTGCTGGCACTGGATATGAGACCAAGTACTGGATCTCCCCATTGCCATTTCCGACTAAATAAACTGATTGCGATCACGGCACCTGAAAGAAATGTAGGTATGCTTTAATTTGTACTAGATTCAGATATTTTAGTAAAATACAGCAGTATTTTAGTAGGTGGTATGTACCTACTTGGGCTCTTCTAGAATAATGAAATTAAATGTAAGTATAATTAATTTTATGTATGAATATATTTATTTAATAATAGGTTCTTACATATGAAAGTCAGTCTAAGACCGTGAAGAAATAGTAATACTTATTTATGTTTCTAAAAAACATAAAAGGTACGTGTGTGTATGTCTGTGGTTGTGTGGGTGTGTGTATGGCTGTGGTTGTGTAGCTGTGTGTCTCTCTCTCCCCCCCCCTCTGTGTGTTTGTGTGTGTGTGCATATGGGTAAGTGTGAGTGCTCGTGTGTCTCTTACCGAACGCGTGCATGGCAATGTTGAAAGTATTATAAATGCTGAATTTGAGAGCATCCCAGTTGAAGCGGAACCGTGTGAATAGGTACCGCACCGTGGCCTCTCCTGAAAAGTAGTAGGAGAAGAAGAACTTATAGCAACCTAATGTACAGAATACGACAGGAATAAAAATTGAAAATATTTCCACTAGAGCCTGGCCAACGAAAGAAGCGACTGGAAAAGCGCGGCAAATCCAAAGAATATCAGTATGGCAGCTCCAAATTTAGTATAATGCACCTGTAATCACCTATTTTGATACTTTAGAATACCTTGCTTTTATATCTGTTCTATCAAATTAGGTAATTCCAATACGGCGATTGTCTAAAACGTGCATCAATCATTATTACAATCTCAATTGTTCTGATTGGCTGAATTTGTGCGATTCTTCTTGCAACAACGCATTGTAGCCAATAGTGAGCGAGCGTTAACCAATCAGAGATGATTGCGATCGTGACATTGTAGCTGTCATTCTCCAGCAATCGCGCAGCAGGTATTTATACCTACTAATTTTGGGGCTGTAATACTGATATTTCTTGAATTTGCCGCGCTTTTCCAATCAAAGAAGACTTTTGTTGGCCAGACTATAAGTATTGCCTCTTTGGATAGCAAGCTTTTATAACAAGCGACAGATTCCGAGACACAGCACTAGCATGTGGGTGCAAGTGACGTAATTTGTTAGATAAATAATTTCATTTATTTTATCTTTTATCATTTATATATTCAAAGCCATTTTAAATACAGTATGTTTGTTTTCATTTGTTTACATTATGTTATTTACGCCGTCAGTATAACATCATTCAGCGGGCGATTGAGCTAGCTATGCTTGGAGTTTCTCTACATTATAAAATCAGAAATGAGGAGATCCGTAGAAGAAATAATTTTCGCAACCAACACCCAATAGATGCGAAACTTGCGAAGCTGAAGCGGCAATGGGCGGGGCACCTGAACACAATATAGTTCGAAGAACCGATAGACGATACTTTGTATCTATGTTATATCTTTTATAGTTACGTACTTACCATTCCACGGCCCAAATACAAAAACAATGGAAATCAAGATGAGAATGGATTTGGTTCTACGCTGGTTAGGTCCTGATTTGAATGCAACAAGCATTGTATTTTTGACATGATTAATATCAAAAAATGATTTCAGAAATCCACCAATGCCAACTTTATCCTAAAATAATAATTGATTTCTATTTTAATTCAAGCTGACAGTGAATACGGTTAGTAATTCATTTACTTAAAATAAGTGAGTAGCTATAAAATTATTTCTTCAATATCAGAAAACTAATTGATTATTTTGCAAAGCAGTCGCACCTACCTTTTCTTTGGTATCTGATGCTTTTTCAGGATGTTTAATGCAAAGCATTCCTAAACCAATACTAGAGCAAAACAAGATACTACATGTTGTAAAAACTCCATAATATCCAGTATATTTTAACAATATACCACTAACAGCCGTTCCGATAGGCCCTCCGGCAGTTAAACAAAGATTTGTGAGACCCACTCTAAACGTCCTTGTTTCTTCACTAGATATTTCACTAATATAACTAAAACCTCCCATGAAAATCGTGGTCCATCCACCGGTTATTGCTGGAAAAAATGCTTCAAAGAACATAGCCACTTGTACTGGTAGCTCCTTGAAATAGTATACGTTGAGTATGCTACTCAAACACGACATTAATTCTCCGACTATTGGCAGTAGAATACAGATTTTTCTATTCCCAGTTCTGTCACTCCATGCTCCTATAAACAGGATCAACAAACTTGGAATTGCGGTTAAAATTAAATTCTTCCACGCTTCCATTGACGCAACAAGCTCCTGTATAGCCAGTTCTTCTTGCTGGTACATCGCTCCTTCTTTTGCAATCAGAGCATCGCACACTTTGTCACTATATTTTAAATTAACTCTACATGCTTTATCGAGGTTCAAATTTTGAGTGGCTAATTTTCCTAAGAAAATAGTCATAACATACATGATGAAAATGGGTTCTATTGTTATGTTATCCTTGATATATAATATTTTCTCTTTAAATGGTTTTTTTGTTGTATCTTTTGGGTTTTGTTGTTTTAAAGGTTCTTCTTCTCTTGTTGCCATAGTCGCGTTGATTTGCATCAGATTCTGATGTTGAAATGTCTATGAGACAAATCCATTACAATGTTCTTGCCTTATCAAAGCAGGAATTATTTCTTTTACAATATTATTATCAAAGTTTAAATATGTACCATTCTACTGTCGTCCGTCTATCTCTGTTAATGTAATTTTATGTTTTCTCTTAGTAAAACTCTTATATTTTGACTAGCTTATCCCGCGACTTCGTCCGCGTGGACTACACAAATTTCGAACCCCTATTTTACCCCCTTAAGGGTTGAATTTTCAAAAATCCTTTCTTAGCGGATGTCTAAGTCATAATAGCTATCTGCATGCCAAATTTCAGCCCGATCCGTCCAGTAGTTTGAGATGTGCGTTGATAGGTCAGTCAGTCAATCACCTTTTCCTTTTATATATTAATACGAACTATAATTTACTTAAATATAAAAAATGAAATATAGCAGGACAGTGATACTGTATAGTACGCGACAGGTTGAAATGGCAATCGGGGATTGAACGCTCCGCACATCCGCACTGCCTCCGCGCTGGCGCATGTGAACGCGGGTGTGCGGAGCGTCCCCCACCTCATACCCCGATGGCCATCTGGACCTGTCGCGGACTTAAACATCGTATCGTTTTAAACGGAAAAATCTTTTTGTATTCGAAAATTCCGAATACAATGACAAATTCTGATCTTTCCGGCGACACAATAGTTTGCTCCGAGAACGAGGACAGGCACAAACTCTCAAGTTTAGTGACACCTCCGCCTCTGTTTTGTACGAAGTTAGTCTATTGACATTTGACAATATAAGATTATATAATCCAAACTAGCTGACCCGCCTCGGCTTCGCTTGAGTGAAATTAAGAAAATCGAGGTAGAGGTTGAATTTCCAAAAATTCTGAAAATTATTTATTTCTTCATTTGTGACCGAAATCCCAAACACCGATTTTCATGCAAATAACGGATTTTCATGAAAACTTTCATCCCCTTCTTCTTCTTGCGAGCGTGCGTTACCTTTTTAACCCCATTGGTAGTAGAATTTTCAAAAATAGTAAAATAAACAAGGAATGTTTACTACGGAACCCTAAAAAAGAAAAGAAATTAGACTTATGATTTACGTTGACTTAAGATTTTTTACACCATCATTATCTCCTAATCCAAACTTCATAGTCGCTAATTATTGTTCCTCCTTTTACGGAATATATTGAAAATGTCTATGTCATGTCGTAAATCGAGTAAGTTTTAACTTATTTTACTGAATGAGAAATTGGGAAACTCGTCCCTGTTTCCAAATCGAGAAAGAATAATAAAAGGCCATGGACTTGCAACTAACCATGTTTACTGGGTCAAATACTACATTTACCTAGTGCTAAATATAACGAAAAGGTGCAGACTAAAAGAAACTTAAAAATAATAATTAAGTAAAATAACTTTATTCAACAAAATACAGTCCGTCGTTCAAATCAATACTGTTAATTAAACAATCCCCTTTAGGTTTAGATTCTTCATTTTTAGGTTCTTCTTTTCCTTCTATTCCGATTTTTTTTGTATTTTTTTCTGTAATTTCCTTTCTGTTTTGGATAAAGAACCATCTGAAAATACCCAAATAAAGAAAAAAAGAGAAAAAACGTTTATTTTTTAAAGAACTTGACCATTAAAGCTATAAAATGAAAATATTAAAAATCCCGACATCCAAAAACACTACAAAGTAAAAAATAACTTTTGTTTCTACACGTGTATGTATGTTGAAAGGCCTCAAGCAGATGAAGCGCCGGCATAAACTACGTGTGTGGCAAAACCCGAATAAAAGGTCCCAACTTAGCATGATGCTGGACACCTTGCACATTCACAAAAGCATACAGCGCTGATTTTCAGCCGGAACCCCGATTCAGTTGACGCCACGGAACCTACGCTATCTATAACATCTATAGTTTACCTAAATATAAACGTGCACTTTTACAAATAATATACTTTTACGAATAATATGGACTCAATAAGAAAAAGAATGGTTTAAAAAAAAAAGAATATTAGCCATGTTAAATGACTAATATTCCCCTTTCCTCTCCAACTAAGCGTAAAGCTTGTGCTAGGAGTAGGTACGACAATAGTGCAACGGGCGGGGTTTGAACCGTCGACCTTTCGGTTTTCAGTCCACTCCTTTACCAGTTGAGCTATTGAGGCTCTAAAAACAGAACGTAAGAATATACAGACGGCTTCCCTTACGCATTTTAATATTATCATAGATTGTGGGCAAATTAAAGTTCTTATATTACTGTTTTTATAATACCTACTAAGAATTTTAAACGTCATAAAATAACCTTGAATTTCTAGAGCTTCTCAAGATATTTAAAATCGGTCAAGTGTGAGTCGAACTCGAACATGAAGGGTCCCGCACCATCGTACCCGAATAACTATGGTGGCTGTTTTGAAATTTTTATTATTTGTTGTTATATCAGCAATTGAAATACACATTCTGTTAAAATTTCAACTCTCTTCCTATTGTGGTTCACGAGAATACAGCCCGCTGACAGACAGACGGACGGACTCGACCCGTTGGCACCCTTCGGGTACGGAACCCTAATTAGAAAACAAAAAATAACTTACACAAATATAAGAATCGGTGGTACAGTAATTACAGTGCTACAGTAATAAATAATCCCAGAATCAATTTTTAGCGAAACCATGTAAATCCACGAATAGACAGGTCCAAATACCATGGATGTTAACACCTCTGTTAAATTGAACACTGAAGACATTTTCCCTGAAAATAAAATTAAGAACAATTATCAACCAATCGCCGCCGCCGGCTCAATACACGGGTCTCCACTCTCCTCTTAGAATGAGAAGGGCTTAGGCCTCATATAATAGTACAGTACAGCTCTGGCCCAGTGCGTATTGGCGGACTTCACACACGCTTGAGAACACAGAGCTTGAGATTATTATGGAGAGTTCTCAGGCATGCAGGTTGCCTCAAGATGTTTTCTTTCACCGTTAAAGCATAAGATAAAAAAAACCTAAAAATGTAAAACCCAGATAGTGTTAGCAATAGCAGTATTCAAAAAATGTTTATTTCAGTTTATAAAATTACTAGCTGATGCCCGCGACTTCGTCCGCGTGAAATTAAGTTTTTCAAAAATCCCGTAGGAAATCTTTAACTTTTCGGGATAAAAAGTAGCCTATGTCACTCTCCAGGTCTTTATCTATACTCATGCAAAAAATCACGTCAATCCGTTGCACCGTTGCGACGTGATTGAAGGACAAACCAACAAACAAACACTTTCGCATTTATAATAAGGGTACCTACTGATGTAATGAATTTTATAATTCATTTTAAATATTTCATTTTTAATCTGTTCTACAAATATCCAAAACGCATGATACCGTAGCCGACTCTTAATTCCGACTGTGATGTCACATGGATGTTGATTGAAGTTGTAATGTATTTCACAAAGAAAATGATTTGGTTTATCGATCCATGTGACGTCATTACAGCTCATGAATCTAACAGATGGCGCAAGCGTTTTCGCGGCGAAATATGAAATGCAAAATTTTGCATTTTTATGGCACTCGAACGAATAAATCTTTTGGTAGTTTATCATCACTTTAGGATCAAATTAACACACTTTTATAAAAGGGTAAAATATCCTATTGCTTAAAACGCACTAACTCCGAAAAGTTAGACGTGCATGCCTGGGATCAAACCCCTGACCTGCCAACAAAAGGGCGACGTCTTAACCACTAGCCACAAGGCTATCACCGCTCACACAGCTATAAAAAATATTTGTTGTACTAGCGTCAAAAGAATTTCACCCCGATGAAGATGACCGGACAGTGGATGCATAGTACCTAATAGGGTCTCGTTGGCACCCTTAGGTACGGAACCAAAAAATAAATAAAAAAATTAAAAATATTTTATTCTATAAAAGATAAAATTATATAATTTGCTTGTTAAAAACAGAAATATTGGTACAATACCTAGTTCATCGCTAGAAACAAGTTTAGATGATATGGACCTCAAGGCAGTGAACGAAGTTGCGTTGAACATTTCTAACGCAACGGCTGAAAAAAATAACACAATCTTTGAAGACTCGCCTTAAAGATAAAATTTTTGTTGCTCGATTGTGGGTACAGAAATATGGTCTAAGATCCGGTATTAGAATATTATATATATAATAACCTAATACGGTTGGATTATATACAGAGTGTAACCAGAAGGCAAAATCGAAGACAAGTGATAGTACTGATGATTAAACTTAATTAAACTGATGAACAAAATTAATTTAAGATGATGGTATGGTATGATACCACAAAAAAAAACGCGAAAAAAATGTAAAAAAATCTCATAATTTTGTATAAGTTTACGATATATTGCAAATAAAACATCTGACTGACTCTAGAGGTCAACGAACGTTGCGTAAGTAGGCCACTCGGAGTCAATTCCGCGTCGTTGACGGGACATTGACCCAAGTTTTGCAGGCTATACATTGCGGGTTTGAAAAATACTAAATCACTAAAAGTTGGGGGCGTCATTTACTTGGTACAGAGATAGCTTACATCTTACTTTCTATCCCGGAAAATCAAAGAGTTCCCACGGCATCTTTCAAAAGTTAAATTCACACTGACGGACGCACAGCCACGGACACCATCTGTATCAAATAATTTCTTACCAATATACATCTCTAAGGAATTCCTAGAAAGACCTGTTGCTAAGCCGCCCACGATTTTGCTGCAGCTCGAGATGAGACCCAGTGTTGCATCTCCCCATTTCCATCTCCGACTAAATATACTGATTGAGATCAATGCACCTGAAAACGTACGTACTAATAATTATTATTTTTTAACTAAAATCCAATTACTTAATAGGTAGGAATATACCTACTCTTGAATCTAATAGTATCTGTTCAGAACATAAATAACGGGAGCTTTATTTATATTTTTTATGATTGTGTTTCATATAATATGAAATACTCGTTGTATGAAATCATAAAACACGTATCAACCTTTTTCATTATCTTTAAACGCAACCTAAATCCAAACTAATATTGTTAATGCGAAAGTGTGTCTGTCTGTTTGTCTGCTAGCTTTTCACGGCGCAACAGTTTAACCGATTTTCATGAAATTTGGTACAGAGTTAAGTTATATCCCGGAGAAGGACAAGGGCTACTTTTATCCCGGGAGTTCTCACGGGATTTTTAAAAACCCAAATCCACGCAGACGACTTCTTGCGTCATCAAATCAAATCAAATCAAATGGTTTATTCAAAATAGGCAGTAAATTACATTTTTTGAAAGTCAGTTGCATTTGTAAGATGATATAGTGGTGATAATTTTTACGTGAACTTAAAAACTAAAGCAACGAGGGCAAGGAGGGTTTCAAACGCGCCCAGGTCTAAGAAGAGCCCACAACAAACTAAACACTTAAATCTAGTAGTTACCCTTCGTTTGCTTTGTTGTAGATGAGAAAAAAGTCTAGTTCATGCTAGATATTGTAGTTTAGTGCGGACAAATAGAGAGGAAAACAAACTTTTCCATACAAACGTTACAATATATTCAAGTACAAATAAAACTGCACTTACCGAGCGCGTGTATGCAGATGTAGAAAGTATTATAAAAGCTGTATTTGAGAGCATCCCAGTTGAAGCGGAAGCGAGTGAACAGATACCGCACCGCGAACTCGCCTGCAAAGTTTAAGTTTTATATTTAACATAACTAACTCTTACACTTTGCATATTCAAACATAACTTAACATACTCGTAACTTAAATACAAATAAAAATAATTAAATGAAATTGATAAAGCAATTCAAGTCTCTCTTTTTTAAAAAAAAAAAAAAGAATATTAGCCATATTAAATGACTAATATTCCCCTTTCCTCTCCAATTAAGCGTCAGGCTTGTGCTAGGAGTAGGTACGACAATCCTGCCGTCCTAAAGCTAAAGTGTCGTTAACTACCACAACCAAGTTTCGAGATATGATCAAAAAAGCGCGAATTTATGAAGAAATGATGCCATTTGATAACTAATAACCGTATACAAAACTTGAAACTATGAAAATGTAGAGCAAATAGAGCACTTTTGAATAGCTGTATTTTTAAGTTTCTAAAATAAATAATAATTAAAGCAGGACAGTTTTGGCTTTTTAGTCTAGCATTTTTTCTAACAACGTCTTGTATTTACATAACTTAAATGTCGTTAGATTACCCTTTAAGACGTTTAAGGCTTGGATTGCATTTACTTTTTTCATCGTTTTACGAAACTAAAAAAAAAATTATAATTACTAAAGTAAAATGACTCTAAAAGACTTTAACGACATTGTAGGTTAGGTTATGATCCTTAAAACTATCAATAACATAACACTTAAAATGCGGCTTTTGTAATTTAAACACATTTTAGTCTAGTAGAATAGAAATGGTTTTTATACAGTAGCGTTTTTTGGGGAGAATTGCTAAACTAAAATGTGGTTTATTGCAAATGATCGAACCGTAGCGACGTTTTAGGTTAGCATTGTTTATAAAAATTTGAGGTTTTCCAATGAAAGTAACGGTAACTACAACAATTGAAAGAGGAACAGTCCGAAAGTAGTCTCTTATTTTGTTAAAACTTATAGTATTAGTGCTAGAAATCTGTAATTTGGCATGGGTATAAATATTATTCACGCCGACAAAGTGGTGAAATAAAATTGTGATAAATATTATTTTTAGGGTGGCTCTCCTACATGTAAAGTGGGGGTGAATTTTTTTTTCTCGTCTACCCCATAGTGTGAGATATCGTTGAATAGGTCTTTTAAAAATACTGTGGGTGTGGGAACATCATTTTTCAATTTCTAGATCCGTTGTAAAATATGATGTTTTAATTAAAGTGCTAATTTTTATTTCAGTCAAGTATATGAGTCAAGTGTCTACCCCCTTTATCAGCCATATGGTTGAATAAAGGAACGTGAAAAAATTCACAGCAGTAGTATATAATATAATCAATTTTAAAGGAAACTATCATGGCTAAGTAGGGTTCACAGGTTAAGGAGTTGTATCTGTTTTCCGAGGTTAATTATTGTACGTAGATATTACGAGTAGCATATTAATGTATATTATAGTTTTATTGTATCTATTGTATTTGTGATTGATCGTAATCCTAATAATATTTTTTCCAACTTCCCCTGTGAAGCTGGATTTTATGACTCTCTCTTCAGTTACCATCGTCCTTTGTGGGCCCGTTTGTAGAAGTGAACCGTGAAAAACCATGGATTTCAAAATATCCTCAGTATTCATAAATAAAATAAAAGCACTATCTTAGGTCAGCTGTAATAATTGTGACATTACAAAATCCATAAAATCATACAATTTTCCTTTTTTCTTCATAGCAAGTCCTCTTAGTCCGTTATGTCCTCTTGTTTTCTTCCCACTACGCTATCATACAGTGAGAGGTTTGAACTCATTGGTTATTTTGCCTATTGGTGCAAACGTTTCATTGAATGCCACAAAGCGTTTACAGAAAGCTCTCGCAGGCGCACTAGTCAAAGTTAGAAGCTTTTGAAATGTGGGTATACAGAAGAATGTTGAGAATCTCTTGGGTACAGTGTATCAAAAATGCAACTGTACTACAGAGGCTAAGTGAAGATGTTGAAATCCTGAAGACCATAAAAGTGCGGAAGTTGGAGTATTTCAGCCACATTATGAGAAATAGCAAATACGACTGCCTTCAGCTCATTATTCAGGGGAAAACAGCCGACAGTCTTACCACCAGGCCGTAGAAGAACATCGTGGCTAAATAAGAATAAGAATTTACGCCAATGGTACGGGAAGAGTACCCGATCTCTTTTCCGAGCAGCAGTGTCCAAGGTGCAGATAGCCCTAATGATTGCAAACCTCCGATAGGAGACGGCATTGCAAGAAGAAGAAAGTCACAACCTCGCGAGATGCGGGAATAGTTAGAGACATTAAAGTTATGTATTGCGGGATAGAGTTATTTTAGGATAGGAAACAATATTTTTTTGCAAAATATCACTAAACTGTAACGCGTTTATGTGTCATTAAAGACATTTTAGTCTAGCATTTTCGTTAAAAGACATTTAAGTTATGGATTAGTGCACCATAATTTTGGAGAAAAACTTAATTTAAAAATAAGTATAGTGACTTTAAAGACATTTAAGTTAAGGAATTTAAGAAAAAAACCAGCTTTGAGACATTTTAGACTGGCAAATGTCAGTTAAATGCGTTTAAGTGTTGTTATCATATGAACAGGTAGTTATTTAACGACGTTCTTCATATTGCTATTTCAAAAACTACAGCAGCTAGGAAAATACCGGTTAGATTGGTCGATAGAAAAAAAAAATCTAAGTAAGATAGCGTTAAAAAGTCAAATTTGGCCAAATGTTGGTTAACGACGTTTTAGCTTGAGGACGGCAGAATAGTGCAACGGGCGGGGTTTGAACCGTCGACCTTTCGGTATTCAGTCCACTCCTATACCGGTTGAGCTATTGAGGCTCTAAACAGCTAGCTCTCTGAGTCACGGTTCTTTTTTTGTAATGTCCCTGCTAGTAGCATAGAATATATTTTAATACTTAGTACTTTCTATGTAGAGAAGGATCACTCACAATAAATACTAATAAACGCCTCTATCGCGTAAACTTCTATCTCTTGTCTCTTTCTCTTATGATTTAAGCGAGTGCCGTAGGACACGCTGCCCATATTATATCAAGCTAGGCGCACTCATCAATGGACTCAAGAGGTGTCGCGAGCCGACGGCAGCACCCGATCCCCTTCGATCTCAAAAGAGAGAGAGAGAGAGAGAGAGAGAGAGAGAGAGGGAGAGCGGGGGGGGGGGGGAAGTATAAAAGATAACAGTATACACGATAAAAAAGAGGCGTCTATATATAAAGGAAAACTGACTGACTGACTTACCTAGCTCAAACTATTGGACAGATCGAGCTGAGATTACTTGGAATAATATTTAGCACCAATGTAGATTTGTTGTACTTGTTCTACTTTTATCTTACTAAATTAAGTTTTTAGCAATTTTCAGGTCTAGCTTGGGCATAACTTGCTATAAATCCCATATACAGGGTGTAACCAGAACGCTAGCAAAAACTTAGCGTTATTGTTATACTACCTAAACACAATCCAATACCAATAACCATTTGCCTTATTTTGTAGTTTTTATGATTTAGTATTTTTCAAACCCGCAATGTATAGCGGGCAAAACTTGGGTTTTACTACGACGCGACATTGACTCCGAGTGGTCTAATTACGCAACGTTCGTTGACCTCTAGCGCCATGCAGATGTTTTATTTGCATATATCGTAAAGTTTTACAAAATTATAGGATTTTTAAATATTTTTTTGTCGTTTTCTTTTTGTGGTATCACATCAGTAATCATCAGTACTATCAGCTTGCCAGCGTTCTGCTTACATCCTGTATCTACCTATCGTACTATATGACAGTTATTTTGTAGATTGAAGCTACGTACCTAGATTAAAGTTTCTTGAAATTATGTTCTTAATATTCACACTAGCAATATTTTATGTACAACTTAAGAGCTCTCTTCTGAGCCTCGATAGCTCAACGGTTAAAGGAGCGGACTGAAAACCGGAAGGTCGCCGGTTCAAATCCCACCCGTTGTACTATTGTCGTACCTACTCCTAGCACAAGCTTTACGCTTAATTGAAGGGGAAAGGGGAATATTATTCAGCAATTAACTTGGCTAATATTCTTTTAAAAAAAGCAAAAAATAAAAATTTGGAAAAAAATTAAATGCTATTGCTTTAAAAGTTTTCTCAATACTTGCATACCAGACTTAACTGGAGTTTGATATGTAGATTAACAGTTTAAAATTTTTTTTTTGTTTTAAACTGTTTTGTTGAAACCCACATTTGTTTACCCTGCTGGTAGTTACAGTAGCATCATTATCTGTGAGTTGCACAAATATTGTAATGTTTTGTTTACTTACCAGATAGCGGTATATGCACGAGAATAACACACGTCAAAACTAAAATAGACTTTTTTCTGCGTTGTTTAGGTCCTGATTTGAATGCTACAGTAAGAGTATCTTTGATATGTTTCATATCAAAAAACGACTTCAGAAATCCACAAATATCGATTTTGTCCTAAAATCATATTAATTTTGTAAAATTGAAATAGGTACATTGCAATTTTTACAAATGTTATTTTCAAAACTACTTTTAAAAAACAATAGTAATAGCTACCTTATTTTTATCAGTTCTTGGTTGTTCTGGATCTTTGATGTAAAACAAACAATGCAAAATACTACAGCAAAATAAAAATGAACTTATCGCGAATACTCCATAATACCCAGTTTTATTCAACAATATACCACTAAGGGCTGTTCCAATTGGTTTACCGGCCGTCAAGCATAGATTTCCTATGCCCACTCTAAATGTTCTGGTTTCTTCACTAGATATTTCACTAATATAGCTGAAAGCTCCCATATAAATTGAAGTCCAACTGCCAGTTATTGCTGGAAAAAATGCCTCTAGAAACATAGTAGCTTGTACTGGTATTTCGTAGAAATAGTACACGTTGAGAATGTTACTTAAACACATCAATAATTCTCCGACTATGGGCAGTAGGATACATATCTTTCTACGTCCAGTTCTATCGCTCCATGCTCCTATAAAGAGGATAAGTAGGCTCGGTATCGCAGTTAAAATAAAATTCTTCCATGCTTCCATTGGAGCTATAAGCTCCTGTATAGCCAGTTCTTCTTGCTGGTACATCAATCCTTCTTTTGCAATCAGAGCATCGCACACTTTGTCACCATATCCTAAGTTAACTCGACAGGCTTTATCGAGATTCAAATTTTGAGTTGCCAATCTCGCCAGGACCCCTGGCACGACATAAGTTATTAAAACAGGTTCGATTGTTATATTACTTTTAATATATGCTATTTTCTCCCTAAGCGTTTTCTTTTTTGGTTCTTCTTTTAGTTTGTTCAAAGGTTCTTCCTCTTTTGTTGCCATTGCGTGCGTAAAATTGTATCAGGTGTTGACATGTCTGTGACTTTTGTCTATTGGGGTAGGTACCACAAGTTTTGCTTATCATATTAAGTATACTTTAGCTTTAACAACTATCATTGTGTGACGTTATCTGAAGACAAATATATTTTATACATATTTGTATTGCGTATGATTGCATTTGTTTGTCAATAATTGTGTTATTATGACGTAATTAGAAATTATTCCACTAATAATATTATTCCCTCTAACGTCGACTAAACACGTGAGTAAAGCCGGGACAGATATTATTTAGAATGGAAATCACTCACGGTAGTTTAAACGTTAAAATAATATTATTGTTCTATTTTTCATATTTTTGTCAATTGTAGTCAAGAAAACATGACTCTCCTACCTATTGTGTCACTATAAATGAATAGTAGCAGTTAACGTCTTACTTATTAGTACCTAATTCCTATTCTTTTCATAATAACTCGCACGCTACTCATAAAAGTTTATGCCCAAGCTTCAACCAAGCCAACCACCGCAATAAAAATTAAAAATACCTACATAAAATATAATATTACGTGTTTAGTAAGAGTTTGTAAAATCCACATTATCTACCTGTACCTAATAACTTACTTTCAAAGAAGGAGGAGATTGATAATTCGGTGCGTATTTTTCTCTCTTCATATTATACCTATTTTTTTGCTGTTTACTTACCATTGGCAGGTCCATATATGAAAGCAATCGATGTTAGTACCAAGATCGATTTTATCCTGCGTCGATTGGGTCCTGGTTTGATCGCTACAGTTAATGTGTCTTTCACATTTTTAAAGTCAAAAAATGACTTCAGAAATCTACAAAAACCAGTTTCATCCTAAAATATAAATAAATAAAGACATAAATATAATAATTTAAAAAAAATCCCAAAGGTTTTTATAAAGATTCCACTGGGAAATCTTAAATTTCTTTTTTAGTGAAAGTCTAGGTACGTTAGAGTACATGCATAATTTCCTTTTTTCTAGAGCCAGTGATTTGACTTGTGGTTGGATTATGTCAGTCAATTATTCCAGAATTAGACAGCTGATACTAGTTATAGACATAGTTCAGCTAAGAGCAGGTTCTGAAGTCGAAATAATATCTAAGATTTCCTGATTATACTCATAGGCAACTAAGGGTTCTGGACTTCATATATTTTAAAATTATGAATTACTCCATTTAACCACCCTTAAAACCCTAGCTTGTTGATACCCTAGGGTGTATTATCGGAAACACCTGTCTGTATATCTAATCCAGTTTAAAAAATAATATTATAAGTACAAAAAGTTAATAGGTTGGATAACCGGACAGACGCCTGTCCGGTTATCTAACCTCGTATACACGGTATACGAGTATACGAGTACCGAGTAATAACGTATATATTGCGAGTATATACGTTTCCGAGTATACACCCTAGGGGTGGCTGTTTTAGGGTGGATAAAAGGAACAAGCAGAAATTATGGTTTTTAGTTCATTGTCAAAGTAGAACTACTGCGGTTATTGCCTACCTTCTCTTTATCAGTTATAGTCCGTTTTGGATTTTGAATGTAAAAATAACCGTGACAGATACTAATGGAAAATAGGACCGAGCTTATCGTAAACACTCCGTAATACCCAATATGTTTCAACAATATCCCGCTAAGGACTGTTCCGAGTGGCGCACCACCCGTTAGACAAAGAGTCGCTATACCAACTCTAAAAGTCCTCGTTTCTTCACTAGAAATTTCACTAATGTAACTAAAAACTCCCATATACGTTGTGATCCATCCACCAGTTATCGCTGGTAAAAATGCTTCTAAGAACATGGTCACTTCCACTGGTAATTCGTAGAAAAAGAAAGCATTAAGTATGTTACTCAAACACATCAAAAGATCTCCGAATATTGGCAGTAAGATACATAATTTCCTATTACCAGTTCTATCACTCCATGCTCCTATGAATAGAATTAACAAACTCGGTAAAGCAGTTAAAATGAAGTTTTTCCACGCTTCCATAGAAGCGATAAGTTCTTGTACTAGCAATTCTTCTTTCTGATACTTTGTTCCTTCTTTTGCAATGAGAGCATCACATATAGTGTCTCCATATTTTAGGTTAACTCTACACGCTTTATCGAGATTTAAATTTTGAGTTGCCAATCTTGCTAGAACTCCTGGTACAACGTAGGTTATCAAGACGGGTTCTATTGTTATATTCTCTTTGATGTATGCTATTTTTTCTAGAAGTGTTTTCTTTCTTGGTTTATCTTTTTGTTCTTTCAAAGGTTCTTCTTCTTTTATTGGCATGATGCGCGTGATTTTGTGTCAGATGAAGAAATATCTATGTCGTTAGAATGTATTAGAACTAAGACTGCATCGTTGCGTTTACTTAATTTAATCTTCTAATCAAAAGTGCATTGTGGCCTTTACTCAGTTTAATTATAAATAACTTTATCAAATGTTAAATATTATTTAACCACCTACATATTCTTGATAACATTATGCGCTAACATAGGTATTGTAAAACCATCGCTCATCAGAATCCACTATCATAATATTGACAATCTTCGTATATAGAGCAATAAAGGTAAGTCTGGACGTCTGAATTAAAGCAGTAATAGCTTCGCAGTTAAGACATCGGTTTCCTACTCGGGGGGCCGGGCGGGGGTTTGATTCCAGGCACGCACCTCTAACTTTCCGGGATTATGTACGTATTTATGGATCCGTACCTCAAAAGGAAAAAAGGAACCCTTATAGGATCACTTCGTTGTCTGTCTGCCTGCCTGCCTCTCTATCTTTCCGTCTGTCTGTCCGACTCTCTGTCTGTATGTCTGTCTGTTAGTCTGTCGGTCTGTCCGTCGTGTCTATTAAAAGAATAAAAGGGAAAAGTGTTCTCAAAGGTGTGTGAAGACTTCCAATCCGCACTTGGCCAGCATGTCCTAAGCCTCTCACATGTGCTCAGTAGTGGGCCAGTGATGAGTGAAATATGATGATGATAAATTGAGAATTTGAATCACATTCATTCAGACAATATTTGAAAATTGTTGAATTATAAAGAAGATATTTTTCGATATAAAATTCTGTATAAATTTTCTGTCAGGCAGATATTTGCAGTAGAAACTTCCTTAGCTTCCCAACACCCACCGAGTGGATATCCGCACTTGTACACCTAGTCATTCCTCTGTAATACTTGTAATCTCCCCTCAATTCCTGTAATTTCGTCGGTAAGGGGACGCCAGACTTGGATAGGAACGTCAAATTTTATACACTCTGTTATCTGATCTTCATGCCTTTTATATTGCGACTATCTCTGGTATATTCAAGCCTACCTTTTATCAGTCCTTAATTTGCTCAATTTCTACCTTGGGCCTAAATTTATTCCTAACACTGTTGGAGGATTGGACCTGAGTCCAGACATTTTGCCCATGCTCCTTTGACTTATTTTTTTCCTCATTAATGTTCTTGTAGTCGTAGTGTTCATGAAGTCAGAAGGTAAATAAAATAAACACAGTTAGATATTTTCAATAGTTTATTTAACTTCTTAAAAAGAAATCGCATTATCATTGAGCAACACAATATAGAGCAAGAATCGACTCCGTATAAAATTTATTTTTTTAAACAACATAATCACTATACTAACAGCTATCGTGAAACAATAATTATACAGAAACAAATACATTAGAGATGAACTCTAACAATAATTAGATTATAGTATGCTTAGAATTAATCACATGTTAAATTACAATTATTTTTATATTTTTAACAATATATATTCATTTATAATTATTAACATAACATTCGTCAGCTTATAGTTTTGTAAACTATAATTATTATTTTAAATCAACAGCTGTTGTAGAATTACAATCTTGGATCATGGTTTCTTTTTTTATATAGTGCGTTCAGTTTGAGCGTTTGAGTGCGGATCAGTTTATCGATTTGTATGACGGATCGATAATAAAATATCGTAATAAATATTGAGCATGTCCTTATTAATTGCTATGAAATTTAGCATCAATCTATGATGTGTCTATTTATTAAAATCTTACACTCAAGCTGCTGTTGAATTTTATGTTAAAACCATGTTAACTTTTATTTATGTTAAATGTTAAAAATAATTGTAATCTTGTATTGTAGAATTATAATATACTTACACAAATATTGTCTACTTCATCGTACATACATTAGTTTTAAAAGAATGCCTCTTGAGTTTGGCATTTCTTACACAATTCAGCATTGAATGCTATAACTTTGTACAGGTTTTTTATTTTATGTGTAATTTATTATGTTTTATGTTTTATATTGAGATATACCTCAACTAAAAATTTTTACACGATATTTCTAAGTTTGAACTGTTTACTTCGATAGTTTGAGTTTGTTAAATGTATAAAATTGACGTAAAGATGTTAAATGTGAAAAACAATAATACTATCGTCAATGTATTTATGGAAATTATCATTGTTGCAACGTATTATATTATATTCTTTGACAATATCGTATTTTTTAAACTATATATTTTAAATTTAGATACCGTTCAGCTCACACATTATGTTTAGTCACGTTTATGTACATAATTAACTATTATTAGATATTAATTAGGAACGTGATATACCAAGCGTAAATGGTGGGCGCCCAGATTGCGATAAGCTGAGATTCAATGTATGGCAGCGATTCGAGACGCTTGTTTCATTAGGCCAAGGCAACCTTGTAACGGGCCGCCATTTTTTGAAACACGTTCGTAGGTGTCAAAGGGTGCCTAAGACCCGCGCTAATATTTATGTAGGTATATAACCTGTGTCACGCGACCCACCGCACACACATATTGTGTATGGTGGCACAAGAGTTTACTTTTTAAAATACACTTGCATGAGCTTTGCCTATCTGGAGTTTTATAATATCTTTGGGCTAAGGAAAGCTACTTAGTAGAAAAACGCGCGTGGATTATTTTTTTCTTCATCTTGTCAGTGCAGATTTGGAACTCCGCTAATATTCCAATTGCAATATGTCAAATCGCAGTACCGCCTACGGGATTCCAATACTCTTGTCTGCCTTAAAGTTCAAGCACACGTTATCATCATCATCATTAATAACAACATTATTATCATCATTTGCACTACATCCTTTTGTGGGCCCTGTCGAATCCAGCATTTAAAGTTTAGGTCTGCACTCCTGCATAGTCGAAAATCCATGGACGAATCCGTCCATGGATGGGCGAAATCCATCCACGAAGCGACTGAATATGGAATACCGGCTACTCGTCAGCTATAATATTGGTACTTTCAAACGATGAGTGAATATGCAACTTCTAGACAGGCGTGCTCCTATAATTAAGCCTAAAAAAATCTCTATCCTGGGCAGAGCGCGTCCTATACTCTTGCTTATTCGTATATCAAGCCCCTAAATATACCTTCCAATTAATGTTACATTATATTCTAATTCTACTAGACCATATACATTAAAATATCTAATATACATAATTATTAATATTTCACAGTATCCGATACGATTTATATTATTATAACTTGAAATAAACTATTAGGATTTCCCTTATATTTATTTAATCGAAGAGAAAATAATAATATATTAACACATACAAGTGGTACATCAACATTTATTTTGATGTTTTATTTACACTTCTATTATGTTTTCTGTACTATTTTCTAATATTATATTTTTTATTAATTCATCATCTACGTAATATTATTGTAATTTATGCCAAAACATAATTACAATACATTAATTACTAAGTAGGAGTTACTTTTTATATTACATAGTTATTTACATTAGCAATACATTCACACATAATCTATAAAATTTATCTATACCCATATATTATCATATTATGATTGTTCTGCTAATCATCCTGTCTACTTAACATATATTTTTTCTTTAGTAATATTAAATTAATTTAATTTTATGGCATTCGTTGTATTAGGAAATATATAACAGTGCCTGTATAGATTTTTTACTAAATTAACTCGTCACTAAAGTTGACAATAATCTGTCAATTTTGTATGGAGGTGTCAAATCACTGTAAAATCCACCCCACTTTATACTCCACACACAAATAATACAAATAAAAAGTGAAATATTTCTAAACTCCATTCGCATTTAATTTGTAAAAATTAACTTTGGATTAACAGCAGATCAACTTACAGCCGTACTCAGAGTCGCTTAATCGTTACTGAAGATTGAGTTAAACGAGACAGAGCTAATATCTCTCACATAAATCTGTCTCGTTTTAGCTCATTCTTAAGTAACGATACGCGATTCTGAGTGCGGCGGTTAGTGTCTTGACTATTAGGTACATTTAATAATAATAGACGACATTTTTATTGATGCTGTAAGCTAACCGCACGTTACGAAAGAGTTACTTTTTTGAGTACTATAAAAGTCTAGACGATCTGCATTTTGGACTGCAAGGTAACTGCAAAATTACAGTTTGGTGACTGATGCTGATCGACTGCGTAGCAATGTTGCCAACTAAGCCCTTCGAATCCAAAGCATTTTTTGATATTTCTGCCCATTGTTAGACGAGAAAAAAAAGTAGTGGTGGCACACTGCAGAAAATCTAACCACGTCCGGCCTTCTCAAAATGTACTTATCGATCAAAGATTTTCAAAAACATAATAAAAAAGTTAGTAGGTTACAGATTAACTGTTAATCTGGTTGACACTATTAAAATTATACCCATTGTATACATTGGTCCAACAGCTTTTTTGGATATTAATTAACAAGACCGGTTCTCCGGTTGGTACAGTTCTTGTAATTCACGAAGGCGAGTGAACTTTACTTGTGGTTACGTCATATACATGGGCATTGGGGAAGTGTGCGTGCATGTCGGACCAATCAGTCGCGAGCGAGCGCTCGCAAACGCACACATTTACTGTAGCTTACTTATACCGATACGATTTAAACACAAGCATGAGCCACTCGCCTTCGTGAAATGCAAGAACTATACGTCGCGGTCGGTTCCGGTCATAGATAAAAAAAGGTGGTTCCGGTGCACGCATGAAATCTTATCGCTGTTAGCAACCAGCGTTTACACTTTAGCCAGCATTCGATAGATTCATTGGGCCAACGTGGACTGGAGGCTTTAGATGTCCTGATTCTTTTTCATATTATTCTTATAATGAAACAATAAAACAACTAGGTAACTATATAATAACGCTACGGGTAATTTTGTTCACAATCATTATTATGTTAAAAATCTGTTGTATTTACAAACTGCTTCTAGTCGCCTCCGGCCAGTCATCATCGCAGGATCTCTCTGAAACAAAAAATAACGTTATTTTTGAAATCACACATGTTTCACATCCGGCTTTACTTAAGTGTTTTTTCGACGTTAGCACGACTAGTTTCGAACGCATTCGGGGTCCTTTTTCACAGGGGCTCAGTTCAGCCATCCTCACAACGGGCTGTGCGGGCAGCGGCGCGCAGTCTCAACCGCAACGCGTGCGCGAACTGAGTCCCTGTGAAAAAGGACCCCGAAAATAGTCGGCTAACGTCAAATAAACACGTGAGTAAAGCCGAGTGTGAGACAAGTATAATGGAAATCACTCACAATAGTTTAAACGATAATTTTTTTGAAATGTTTATTTTTTACCTACGACCTGATGGCCTCCCTTGCGCAGTGGTGAACACTGTGGTCTTCAAGGTCTTAATATATCTATAGAAGGTCCCGGATTCGATTTTCGATTAAAACTTGTCATATCAAACCATAATTTGAGAAATTTTAATTTCTGAATTGCTTCTGGTATTGTACGATGTGAGTATTTGGCCGTAGCTAGTTACCACACTGTCAGCAAAGCCGTGTCGTCAATGGATTAGCACTGCAGATGATACTGCGTAGGTCCTATAAAATTAGATTTCTGCGCAGGTACATCGGCGTATCTTTTAAAAGTGGTAGTACTGTAAAACATATATTTTAGCGTTTAAACTACCGTGAGTAAAACATATAGGTAAATCATCCTTGTTGCGTAGAGTCCGGTCCAGCCCCAACGGCCTCCTGAAGGTATTTTCTGACAGGATCGACTGCCAGTACTTGAATCATTGTTGTATGATTCACGTGCTGGCATATCGATCCTGTCCTAATTTAAATATAACTATTTAAATTAGGACAGGATCGATTATTAGGATTATTAGGATATTTTACTAACAAGTAGGTTTAAGTTTCGTGTAATTAATAACACCAATATGATGGTTGGTTCCTGTTGGTCGAAATAAAAACATTTTATTTTATTTATTTATTTTATTTATTGCAATTACCTTAATACTTCTCTGATCGTAAAGCTGAGTATAATAAGCAGCACTGACGCTTCAACGGGACCTGTAAACAAAATAAAATTTTGTCAAATAACCTATCATAATGTTTACCCGACTGCTACGAAGCTCAAAAGGAGGGTTATACGTTTGACCTGTATGTCGTAAATATGTTCGTTCGTATGTCCACTCGTAACTGCTCAACGACTCAACCGATTTTGATGAATTTATTATTTTCGTTAGATTCGACTCGTCTTGATAGCGCGAGTGTCGCTGGGTACATAAAATTCTTAAAAAATCAAAATGGCGGATTTTATTCGCTTTCAGGTGCGGCCTAAAAAAGATGCAGTGCAAACCGCAGCCAGTTTTTTTTGGAAACTCATTAAAAGCAGTTGATTTCTCGATTTCTATTCGATTCGATCAATCGATTTTACCCTGGGCGTATTGGGGCATCCTCGAGCATCCTCTTATTAAAAAAGAAAAGGAATGTAAAAATAAACTTTATTTCAATGTCCTAAAACTTCAGTCATTTTGTCGTGCTCTCCGCGCCGGTGTATCTGAACAGACCCTAAAGTCTCGCACAAAAACCTAAAACATTTTTCAAAGTTAACGGAGGGTAAAAACCCATATTTCCAATACAGCCCCGGGTATAAAGCCGAGCGAATATTAATATAAAACAATCTCCGGGGCCAGATGTTGCGGGTCTTTATTTAATAAACTTGATCAAATGAACAATGGATTCGAATGTCGCAAGAAAGATATTAGGGTATCCGCAGCCCGGGATATTATGGAGACGTGATGTACGTTGACCTTTATGTTAGAATACTTTTTTAGGGTTCCATACCTCCGAAGGAATAAAGAAAACCTTATAGGATCTCTTCGTTGTCTGTCTATTGCAAGAACGCATGAAGGTATCATGTTGAACGTAATATAATATGCTTAAGATTGAGTTAAAACGAGACAGATTTATGTGAGAGATAAGCTCTGTCTCATTTTAACTAAACTTAAGTAACGATTAAGCGACTCTGAGTACGGCAGTTAGGTTTCTGAGGCTCAAGTCTACAATCCCCTGGTGCTGAGAAAAAAATCGAACTTCTTTGTTTAAATCAAAAGATACGGCCGTTTATGGTGCATATATTGACACTCACAAGGGACTCAAAACCTATCTAGGCACAATAGAATATTTCCATTTGACCTAGAATCATAAAATTAGACAAGAAAAATAATCGACAAGTCGAGATGGCAATCAGGGAGGTGACGTCCAGGTGTGCGGGGCGTCTCCCCCGCCTCATACTCTGATTGCCATCTCGACGTGTCGCGTACTATACCTACTTTTTAAATAAATAATTGCTATTATTATTGCTTCCAGAAATTGTAATTTTGACTTCGCAATTCCCGAGGTAAATATTTATTCATACCCTTTATAATTATGTTCGAGTGGTTTTAATTGGCAAATCTCGGTATCAACCATAGGCACATAATACATACAGAGGTTCAACGAAGCCGTCCTCTAGACAGAGCAATCGTGCGGCAAGTGCGGGACGTAGGAGCGACCCGCGGGTTGATTACCTACGTAAAACGTGTAGCGACAGCAACGCGACAGCAATAGCAATGCGACAGTTCATTTGCTGTCTCTCTTCTACTTCTTATTTTGCTTTGTGGCTGTCTCTCTCTAGCCGCTGTTACGTGTGACGTTTGACAGCAATGATCGCGAGACCTGTCGCAAGATACGTAATCACCCCGCTGAACTGGCCTACATAGGGAGTTAGTATAAGGAGAGACACAGTACTCCGACGCCTTTGATCTCGTGGTAAATAGCGACCACAACGACTCTGCCATGACTCTGTCATACAGGTCCCGGAATTACTGGGTCTGTCTCGGGTAGCTCTCTTACCGCACGATTGCTCTGTCTAGATAGTTTCATTGATCCTCTGGTAGGTATAGGTTATAACATACTAGTACTAAGTAAAGATTCTATATAAAGAAATTTCTCCTAGAAACCTCTTTTGAAAATTTTAAACGTCTTTATGACAAGATCTGTTGAAACGAATGCTTTAACTTATTACAACTTATCCTATCTATTTAAATTATATATCTAAACTCCGTATGCATTAACACTGTTGCACCAAATAAAATATAGTTTTAGTAATGTATGAATATATATATAGTATAGTATAAATATAGTATAGTATATAATATAATATAATATAGTATGAATGAGGTCGATGAACTTTGTCAGCCCTAGCACAGACTACGGTCTATTTGGGCTGCAAACTGCCAACACCAGTCGCGGCTTTTTGTCTAGTGCTTTGGTCTGGAAGTGTGGTGTGAATTATTCGCTTTTTTTGTCTAAATAAAAAAATAAATAAATAAATAAATACTCTGGGCACAAGAGGCGGAACAGCTCGGGGTGTGATTGTGGACAAGTGAGTGCTTGAGATGGAGAAAGGATCCGGACCGTGGGGCACGCGGGGATCTGTGTTGTGTACGTCTGCCTCAGAAAGGGGAGAAAGACTCATAGGGGCAAGGATTAGATAGAAAGAATTTGTAGGGAGTCAAGAAGGCGCCCCGGGAAAGAGCCACCGAGCAAGTACCGAACGGGTGCCCTCCCGCGCTTTGACCCATATAACCGCAAGGTTGGTGGGGCCATGGGAGGTGGTGGGTATCCCTACTCTGTGGTTAGGGCCCTATATTGAAGGGTTGCCGTGGTCGTCATATACCGTGAGTTCAAAAGCGTCGGACTACTGTAATTCTTGTTATACTGTGGTATCGGGTTGCTGTTAAAACAATCATTACGAATTTCGACAGCATGGAAATGGACGAAATTGGGCCAGACTCGTCGTTTATTAACAGCTACGAAATTAATTTTAGGAAATAAATAATGCCTATCGTCTAGTGCCGTGATGAACCGTAATAGGCTAGTGGTTAAGACGTCTCCTTTTAATCGGGAGGTCGGAGGTTCGATCCCAGGCATCTCTAACTTTTCGGAGTGGATAATATGTGTGCGAATTAAATACAACTTGCATTTTAGCGTTTAAACTATCGTGAGTGATTTCCATTCACATCCGCGACGCGTGCGCGAATGGGTTCGAAACTAGTCGGGCTAACGTCGACTAAACACGTGAGTAAAGCCGGGACAGATATACAACTTGCATTAACAGTCGCTTCAGTACTGAGTGAACATACATATCACAAATTTTCTCACTGGCAGCAAGCGAGCCGTAGCTTAGTGGTCCGAGCGTCGGGCGCGATCCCAGGGGACGCGGGTTCGAATCCTGCCGGTCCGCAATTTTGTTGTGTTTAAAATTATTTGAAGATAACAATGCCTTTTACAGGTTCCATGTAATCCAGGGTCTCACGCGGCTGTGAGCTCAAATCTTCACAATCGCATATTAAGCTCGCTAAACACGTGTCAAGAGTGTTAAGCGGCGGCAGTTAATCTCAGTTAAGGGGTTACGAGGGAGGATGGAATTTGTTTACGTGTGTTTCTTATGTGACATTTGTCATAATTACGCGAAAAGCCGTTGGCAGTGAATTGTGGGTTATTTCAACTAAAAGAAAAAATAATCGGTCAAGTGCGAGTCAGGCTCGCGCAACGAGGGTTCCGTACTACAGTCGTATTTTTTCGACATTTTGCACGATAATTCAAAAATTATGATGCATAAAAAACTGTTTCAGTATGAACAGGTGAAGCCCTTTCATATTATGATACCCCACTTGATATAGTTCGATCTTACTTCGAAAATTGAAAATACTAATTTTTAGTTCATGACCACAATTTAATTTTTTTTGCATTGTATTGCGCTCAGCGTTGTCATGTAAAATTTGATTAAAATTACTAAATAATTTTGAATACATATCAAAAATTGCGGCAGGATTCGAACCTACGTCTTCTGGGTTCGCGCCCGACGCGCGACTTGAACGCTAGGCCATCGGTTCGCTTACTGCCAGTGACGAAATTTGTGATACGAACTTTCACTCGGTAGTGAAGCGACTGTTAATGCCATCTAGTAGCGACACTTTGCAGTTAAAACACTATCATAAAAATTATAAAAATATTGATTCAATTTAGTTGCGTTTTTATTTAGAACTAGATGATGCCCACGACTTCATGCGCGTGGATTTAGGTTTTTCAAAAATCCCGTGGGAACTCTGTTTTTCCGGGATAAAAAATAGCCTATGTCCTTTCCCGGGATGCAAGCTATCGCTGTACCAAATTTCGTCAAAATCGGTTGAACGGATAGGCCGTGAAAGGCTAGCAGACAGACAGACAGATAGAAAGACAGACAGACAGACAGGCACACTTTCGCATTTATAATATTATTAAGTATGGATTTGATTAAAATTAGTTGTAGACAAGGTATAGTGTTACGTGAATCGTCAAATACCTACTTTATCTTTGTTCGAAGTAGATAGGTATATTAAAGTGTTCCCAATAGAGAAAGAGAGAGAGCGCGTGCCAGACCTTCATTACTACCCATATAATATCACTACCCATATAATCATCTATATATATAAAAGGAAAAGGTGACTGACTGACTGACTGACTGACTGACTGATCTATCAATGCACAGCTCAAACTACTGGACGGATCGGGCTGAAATTATGTTTAGAAATTATTATCTATTATGACGTAGGCGTCCGCTAAGAAAGGATTTTAGAAAATTCAACCCCTAAGGGGGTGAAATAGGGGTTTGAAATTTGTGTAGTCCACGCGGACGAAGTCGCGAGCATAAGCTAGTTACCCATATAATATCACTACCCATATAATCATTACCCATATAATATCACTACCCATAATATAATAAATGCGAAAGTGTGTTTGTTTGTTGGTTTGTCCTTCAATCACGTCGCATCGAAGCAACGGATTGATGTGATATTTTGCATGGATATAGTTAAAGACCTGGAGAATGGAAACTTTTTATAATAAAGGTGTTAAAAAAATCTTATTCATATTATCTCATAATCGCTAATTGTTCCTCCTAGTGTTGGGGACAATACGCAGAGAAACTTTCAGTTTTATAAAATAACGAAGGCCTAGCACGCGCTGGCTCTTAGTCCACAAGTGTTACAGCGTCGTTACCGCATCTCGCTGTTGACTGAGGCTGCTTGTTCAGCGGATAAGAGAGATAAAACAGTATTTATTACGTGTTCTATTCTTGTATTTGCTTTACTTATAAAACAACATTTTGTTATTTGTGGAAGCCAATACTTTTGTACGGTTATAGAAAACAAGGAAAACATAAAAAAAAACTTTTTATTCAAGTAAACTTTCACAAGTACTTTTGAATCGTCGGATGCATCTACCACTGGTTCGGAATGCTTTTCCTACATACATTATGCCGTGTTTGCGACAACACAGTTCGTGTGCACTAGGCACATACTAAATCTGATAGAAAAATCGGTCAAGTGCGAGTCAGGCTCGCGCAACGAGGGTTCCGTACTATAGTCGTATTTTTTCGACATTTTGCACGATAATTCAAAAATCATGATGCATAAAAATAAATAAAAATCTGTTTTAGAATGCACAGGAGTCGGACTCGCACACGAAGGGTTCCGTACCATGGTACCAGATATAATATATGTGTGCACTATGCACTACGGCATAATTATTAAGTTCATATTACTTTCACGGACATATTTTTTGGGATTAGTAGGTGAGCTCATCCATTATTTTCAGTTAAGAGATCATTATAATAAAAACCGGCCAAGTGCAAGTCAAGATCCGTACTACAGTCGTATTTTGTCGACATTTTGCACGATAACTCAAAAACTATGATGCATAAAAATCTGTTATAGAATGCACAGCCAGCAATGGCTTTGTATAAACAATGCTTTACCTACTGAAAAACACTTAGCGTCGGACGTGGAGGGAAGCAAATGAATGAAGTTAGTTAGTGGACAAAGATAAAAAGCAAATGGGTTCCGCTTTATGGCCCCAAGTTCAGGAAACACTTTGTCTAAACATTTGCTAATGGAAATGGAAAGGAGCCAGTTTCCAACAGTTGATTCAGGGGGGTTTTTACACGCATTGTAGGTTTGGTGCCAAATCGCAGACCCACGTGGAAATCTTAGGTCAATCTAATAATTTTAAGCTTAACTTTTACAACTTTATCATGGCCAAAATCTGCTATACCTAAAAGAATTTCTAAATTGAGAACGAGAGAAATTCGGTGTAACGTCGAAATCGTAAACATCGATCATTTTAATAAACGCAATTTACATCCAACACTGGATGCCAATTAGCGCAGAAACTCCCAACACGGCCATCTCGGCAGCTGTCGTTAGGAACGCTCGAGTTACGGGGACAAATTCCCAAAGCGATCCGAACCCAGCCGCAGGTGTCAATTGACAACGGTGCCTGAGATTCCACACGAAACGTGTAAAAATGCGAGTAACTCTCAGTTAATGTTGAAACGTATAAAACTCAGATCCGGCTCCATTAGGAGATTTCCATTAATCATGACAAATATCTATGAATAATATAGTCAAACTGATTGGACTAAATTCTCATATTATGATTTCAAACCAGTCGCAGGTTTCAAATAACAGCGGTGCCTGAGATTCCACACGAAACGTGTAAAAATGCGTGTAACTCTCAGTTAACGTTAAAACGTGTAAAACTCAGTTCCAGCTACATTAGAAGATTTCCATTAATCCATAATTTTGTTAAAATTATAACAATATAGTTTCTTCACCAGTCGATTCCATAATTAATCATGAATCAAGTTTCATTACAAATTATCAGCCGACTGGCAAAATAGGTTACAAGATAGGTTTTACATTATATTACTCAAATTCCAGAAATCCAGCGTTTATGACAAATACTCGACTGTAGAAAAACTGACTAGGATAAATTCCCAAAAGCTCAAAGCGTGCCAAACATAGTCACAGGCAATTTGTGAAAGAATCCCTAAAATCGAAGTAAAATTAAATAGACATGACGATAAAGACTCAATTACCAGAAAAATCGGTCAAGTGCGAGTCTACTCATATACGAAGGGATACGTACTATAATACAAGAAATAACACTTTTTTACTAATGTAACCACAAATTTACGTTTTTCAGATTTTTCCCTTTAATTGTTCTATAAGACATTGCTATCTAGCTTTAAGTTCCTTGCCGCATTTTGACAGGGACGACAGACAGACAGGCTACGAAGTTATCGTATACGCGTTCCATTTTTTCTTTAGTGATACGGAACCCTAAAAATCGCGCCAGGGTGAGATAAGGATAAACAGAGATGGAGGCACGGAGGCCGCAGGGAGGAAATAACTGACATAATCGCTCCGGATCCGGCCCTTATCCGGGATTATAGTTATGTTTTACCCGGTTTTATGAAGGATACTATTACGTCATTAGCAATAGAGCCTATTATTTTACATTAAATGGGGGTACTTAGGTACAATTAGAGAGAGAATATACGAGAGAGATATAGAAAACCAGCGCTGTATGTTTTTGTACTTGTGCAAGACATATTATGGCATTTATGCTGAGTACTTAGGCCTTTTTTTTCGGGTTGTGCCACACATGACATACTTTATTCCGGCGCTTCTTCTACTCTTCTACTTGAGGTCTTTTGACTTTACTACTCAAGTATTAGAAGCGCCGGGATAACCTAACTGGTAATGTGTGGTACAGCTTTAAATAATAAACGTTTTTCTTTTCTTCTTCTTTTCTTTTTCTTCTTAATTGCGCTAAGTATATGACTGAATATGGCACATTAGTTTATTATTTACTTGATGATGCCCGATGGGAATTCTTTGTTTTTTCTAGATAAAAAATAGCCTGTACAGAGGAAGTTTGCATGCCAGGACCCATACCCATACACGTATGAAATGGATGATGCCCGCAACTTCGTCCAGGTGGATTTAGGTTTTTAAAAATGCCGTGAGGACTCTTTGATTTTCCGGGATAAAAAGTAGCCTGTGACCGTACCCGGGATCCAAGCTATCTTCTATACGAAATTTTGTCATAATTGGCTAAGCGGATAGCTGGAATAAAACAAATAAAACCTAAACATAAACCATCCTAAATATTTTTCCGTTCTTTCGATGTTAGACAGGAGAAGGCATTCGAGTATCGTCGCATATTCCGATGACTATTTCTTTCTCTACATATCAATGTGGTAACAACTACACCAATATTTTAAAGGACCAGCAAATAAAGCACCTTATCGCACTACAAAGAGAAAAATCCATACAATTTCACTGTCAGTTAATCAGAAATACAAATTCAATGAAACATAAATTGAATTCTTGTTTTTCGCATTTACAAGGATAACCGCAAAATACACCTCCATTCACTGTCGTACAATTCTGTTTCCATTTGCACGACAAAATCATGGCTCGGAGAAAATTATTTTTTTATGTGTTTCCCTCTGTTTGAGCGCGGAATAATTCGGATAATTTAAAAGGCAATAAATTAAGGCGAACAATACATGGATAAATCGTTGTCACGTAAGAATGTCGCATTAGGAACGGGAGATTCTCTAGTGATGTGACTTGCTTTGAGATTTAAAACGATTTTATTCGTAGTCTTGTAAAATTAGCTATTAAATCTAATACAATGATTGCTGTAAGACTCGAGTCAGTAAGTAAAATCACTTCAGTCACACACAAAAACTGTCGTTGTCATCGAAAATTAAGTTTATAATGACTCAATACTGTAAATTAAGAGAAAGTGCTTTGCCGAAGGGTGGTATTGCATTGAATTATTTATACACTTAGAGCTTTAGAAGGTGACCGTACTAATATACTTTTTTTATCGATAGATTTAGTCACGGTGTCGGATCACTACGGCTGGTGGATGGCTGGGGATTGTAGATGGAAGCAATAACAGTGGCACGCCGCAGTTACGGTGTTATTGCATTGTATTATTTATGCGTTTACAGTTTTAGCCAAGGTGACAGCATTTTTTGACTTTTAAAATGTTATATCGATAGATTTAGTCACGGTGTCGCATCACTACGGCTGGTGGATGGCTGGGAATTGTAGATGGAAGCAATAACAGTGGCACGCCGCAGTTACGGTGTTATTGCGTTGTATTATTTATGCGTTTAGAGCTTTAGCCAAGGTGACAATTGCTTGGGTCATCTACTTTGGAATTTTAGAGTTATTTAAGCCATTCCTGCTGGCGTGTTTTTGTAGGTATTTTATGAAGGGCATAATGTCGTGATAATACGACCTTTTGTTTCCAATTTGTGTTATTTAGTTTTATTAAATACTAAGTATATAAGTAGTGATTTGACCAAATATGGACTTTGTGTTTTTAGCTAGCTGTTTTTGATCTGGTATTGCAGTTTAAAGTTAGATGGATGGATTTAAACCGTAGATAGAGTAATAAAGGTAGATACAGGAACGTTTGCTTTCTCATTCACACTAAAAAGAGAGCACAGATAAAGTTACTAATGTGATAAACAGAGACGCAGCTAACCTATTTTGTGTCCCTTATCGTGTAACTGGTTTTTTTCAAGAATACATACTAGGAATGCAACTTTAGTTGCAAAACAAACTTTGAGAATTCGTGGCGTAAGTGCTCATTAGTTATTTACTTCACATAAAAAACGTTTAATACAAATATTGTTGATCGGTTAATACAAATATTGACTACTAAACAATGGTAAAAATTGTCGTGTTATTCATCGTTACGTCGTGCTATCGCTGTCTCATACGCGGTTACACAGTACTTCAATCTACCTTTATTTCTCTATCTACGATTTAAACTTAAATATTTAGCTTTAATTTTATACCAAGAGATTTGAGCTGTACATTGATGCACCTATCAGTAAAACAAGATTTTTTTGTATGTTGTGCTATTTTCTTTAAGACATATTAGAGAGAGACATAATATCTCTAAACAATAAAAATCCTATTACAAGAAAGCTTGGCAATGAATTGCAACTGCTCTGATAGTTCTAATTATTTTAAGTTTTATTATGAGATAGTGAAAATAAAAAAAATACCCAGTCGAGTTTCTTGTAGGCTTCTTCTCAGACTATATGCGGTGCTTTTGGAACTCTCGTACTTAGTTTTAGTTTAGCGTTAACACAATTTTATTAATTATCACCATTACGTCACTACTATAATATATTACATTGTTAAATTCAACAACAATCGAACCTCGCGAAGAACAGAGTACCTATATAAAGCCTTCGCTAGTCGGAGAGGCGCGCAAAGTAGAAGAAATTCAACAATTGACATTCAAAAAGTGTATAGCACGCGGCGGAAAGTAATGAACATGGGCTATTAGAATGACATTTCGGCTTTGTAGAGCATGGTCTATGTCACTCATACCTATATGACGTTTATTTTATTTATTTATACTTTATTGCACTCAATAACAACACAAGTAAACATAGTAAAAACATACAAGGATCTTCTAGAAGGATCAGACGCGGGTTCGATTCCTGCCGGTTCGCAATTTTTGATGTTTATTTAAAATTACAAGGATCTTAATCTAATAGCCGTAGCATGCAAAGGCGGCCTTATCGCTAAAACGATCTCTTCCAGGCGACCTTTGACGAAAGGAATCACGAAAGCACGTTTTGTCGGTCTCAACGACTGAGACAATGCTCTACAAATCTGCTGTCGCCTTCTAAAGATCGATGTACATTACTTTCTGCCGCGCACTGTACAGTGTTACCCACTTAGAATAATTAATGTCTTGGCTTTTTAAGTATAATGCTAAATTAGTTAGTCATAAAATAAACAAGATACCAGAGCAAAATTATTATGAGCCAAGTTCGAGTCTGAAAAGTTCCTAATTCAATTTTGTACGTCGTTATGAAAAGTGTAAGCTCAGTTAAGTTAAAGGGTAGGCAGTGCCGCACGGGGTCCTGCCCGATTTAAAGTAAAACGGTAGTCCAGAATATTCCCAAATCTAATTTATTTTAGCTCAAAGCCGCTTCAGGTAGCTTAACTTAATTTTAAAATATCAGATCATCTTGGAACTTCGCATTTAAATACTCTGCAGCAGAAATTTTAAACGGCTAGGTATATTGAAAACTTATTCGATTTTGATAACCCATAAAATCAAAACTATATTACAATAACTTTCTTATTCCAATAATACCCATAATATTAAAATCAGTACCCTTATTATAAATGCGAAAGTGTGTTTGTTTGTTGGTTTATTGGTTTGTTGGTTTGTCCTTCAATCACGTCGCAACGGTGCAACGGATTGACGTGATTTTTTGTATGGGTATGTATAAAGACCTGAAGAGTGACATAGGTTACTTTTTATCCCGGAAAATCGAAAATTAAAAATCCCGTGGGTCGCGAGCATCAGCTAGTTGGAGGATAAAACTGATGCTGGAAGGGTGTTCCAAATGTTTGTGGGTCGAATTAAAAATAAGGGGGCAAATCCGTGGGATTTCGACTACGTACGGGTGCAGACCTTGGCTATGTCTTGCGGTACGATAGTTGGAAGGTGAAGAAGGAACTAGGTCAAAAAGTTCTTCAGCACACTCTCCGACTACCGATAGACAGGCAACTTTGCGCCGATGATCCAAACTTAAAAGTTTAGAATTGACCAGCGCTTCGTTACCAATGAGTCTTCTAGCGCGACGGTCCATCAAATCCAATGAGTCAGTCAATTTAGAAAAGACCTACGTGTACCAACGCACAGCTGAAACTACTGGACGGATCGGGCCGAAATTTTTATCTACACCCCCTAAGCAGAGTTTTTGAAAATTTAACCCCTAATTAATTTAATTTTAAAATTTGTGTAGGTGAACGAAGTCGCGGGCATAAGCTAGTATGTTATAAAACCCAGTAGATTAGGATAAAAATGGATTGGAAGCCAGCGAAGCATGCTCGTAAGCCTCCAATAGAATTGATATACCTATACCTAATTACCTAGTAGTAAAAGTTCAACATCAATTTATGTAAACTTTCCACTTTGCATCTCTGGCAGTTTCTAAGCTACGCGCATAAAACTAAAAGCAATTTCATATACGACCATAATCAGAAAGTTATCGCCCGCGTGCGAAACTTGTATCATCATCATCATCATCAACCGATAGACGCCCACTGCTGGACATAGGTCTCTTGTAAGGACTTCCACACGCCACGGTCTTGCGCCGCCTGAATCCAGCTACTCACTACGACTCGTCTGATGTCGTCCGTTCACCTAGTCGGGGATCTTCCAACGCTGCGTCTTCCGGTGCGAGGGCGCCATTCCAGCACCTTGGGACCCCAACGTCTATCGGTTTTACGAACTATGTGCCCTGCACAGTGCCACTTCAGCGTCGCAAACCGTTGAGCTATGTCGGTTATTCTAGTTCTCCTACGGATCTCCTCATTTCCTCAGTGACTCTGAGCTTGTATATGTAGAGGAAATAAATGCCAAGTTTCGTATGAAATTAGATTCGGCTAAAATAATATTTGGGCGTTGTATTAGTTAGTAGATTACTATTTCCATAGAACTTCTTTGGTATCCAAGGAGGTCTGCAAAATTAGCTTGTTTAGTTATCACTCTTGTCTTTGTTCGAACACAAAGCTACAATTTCGCGATCGCAATCTCCTCTGATTGGTCAACGCATTGTTGCAACAAGAATAGCATAAATTCAGCCAATCACAACTATTGCGATTATATCTAACTAGCTGATGCCCGCGACTTCGTCTGCGTGGAATTAGGTTTTTGAAAATCCCGTGGGAATTCTTTGATTTTCCGGGATAAAAAGTAGCCTATGTCACTCTCGGGGTCTTAAACTGTACCCATGCAAAAAATCACGTCGATCCTTTGCTCCGTTGCGACGTGATTGAAGGACAAACCAACAAACCAACAAACAACCACACTTTCGCATTTATAATAAGGGTAGGTACTGATTATAACACGCGGATGCTGCGTCTTAGAACATCGTTTGTTTACAACAAAACGAATCACTTTTGCGTTGGCTACAACTGCTTACAAGGTAAACAATAATCAAAAAGTTATTATCCAAGTTAAAGCCGAGCCAAAGGCAATAACTCTGCAGGTCGCGATCAGGTGCTCCTAACTGCCCTGATTTACTTCGCTACTTGCCAACTTGATTATTTGTTTTTTCGAACCAGTTATGAAAAATATTTTTTCGTGGCAGACGATTCTAAACTTATAGGTATTATGCCAAAAGTTTCCTAGGACTTTGTTCGTTAGGAAATGTTTTTTCTGTGGGACTGAGATGTTTTCCTTCGATTAAATGTTTTTACCCATGCAAAAAATCACGACGATCCGTTGCTCCGTTGCGACGTGATTTAAGGACAAACTAACAAAGCAACAAACCAACAGACCAACAATCAAACATACATTCGCATTTATAATAGGGGTAGTGATAAAACGCATCGCTCAAGGCGGGGCGGCGCGGTGATTCACCGACTTTGTTAAATGTTAAGTAAACTCCTTAAAATTCATTTACCGACCGTACATAACCCATCTCATAATAATAACAGGAGAAGTAGAGCATAATTCAGCCAACAGTGGTAAAGTCACGACCCGCTGCGGAAATATTTAGTTTTAATTAACGCATCGCACGTTCCGAGTAAAAATTCATGGCCAGAACGCCCTCTTACCGCTTTATAAATTGTTTGCTCACTAAATTTTGATCGCTTAATATTATTTTCAATGGAGGGAAGTCAGGTTTTTGCGGGAATAAAAATGTTCTTGCTGGTTTCATAGCTTAATCCATCATCATAATGATTATGATCAACTATTGAGCACGGCTATCCTTTCAAAATCAGAAAGGTGTAGTGTAGGCCATAGTCTGCCACGCTGGCCCATTTTGGATTGGCGAACTTCACACATATTTGAAAACATTATAGTGAAGTCTTAAGCCTGCAGGTTTCCTCACGATGTTTTCCAAGTGATATTTAATAACTTAAAACGCACATACCTAACTCCAAAAAATTAAAAGTCTCACATTACGGCGGTTTTAGATCTAAGACAGAACATATAAGACTATCAATAGGTACTATCAGTTGGTCCTCGATTCATCACTAACCACCAGGTGAGATCGCCGTTACTATAGTTAGCGGCAATAGATATACACACTCTTTGAAAATTTCAAGCTTCTACCCATTACGGTTCATGACTCAACAAAGTGATCCTACAAGGGTTCCTTTTTTCCTTTTGAGGTACAGAACCCCAAAAATTTAACTATAAAAGGGTGTGATTTGACGGAGAGACAAAAAATGAGCTCAAATTCGCCTTCGCCTTGAACCCCATGGAGCATCTAATTCCACAGATTCAGATGCAGTGACAAATGTTACGTTTTTCGCTCTACGAAATGGATGAGCCAAAGGGTTGAGCTATGAAGATAGCGGTTTTATAAGATTAGTTTTTTTTAAATTCATAGACTAGCGCTTGGCTGCAATCAGACCTTATTTATTCACATACAAGTTGGACTTCGACTGTAATCTCACTTGGTGGTAAGTGATGATGCAGTCTAAGGTGGTAGCAGGCTAACCTGGAAGGGATCTGGCAGTTTTTATTCAACCCATAACCCTTTGCTTTCTACACGATATCGTACCGGAACGCTAAATCGCTTGGTAGCACGGTAGGGTGGTAACTAGCCACGGCTGAAGTCTCCCACCAGAGTAGACCAGAAATTTAGAAATTATAAAATTCCAAACCCCTGTCAAGAATCGAACCCGAGACCTCCCAATAATTAAATAGTTCTTCTCGGTAGGAAAGGCATTCCGAACCAGTGGTAGATGCATCCGACTATTCGTAAGTAGTTGTAAAAGTTTATATGGGGATCTTTCACACACTTTCAAACAAACATACTATCATACATACATACTAAAATTCACATACACAAACTACAAACAAACACACCTTTCATATATAGACCGCAGGTCGCGTGCAGAGCTAGTATGCGCGCCGCCGCCGCTCTGTATGAAATTTACTACATAAACCGGTTCGTGTGACGTCCCGCCTGCACCCGCCTGCGCCCGCGCATCGAATATCGATGCCGACCTAATAAATTGCAACCCGCCAGTCTGTTCCAACGCGCCACTGCGACACCGTGCCCACGCATGTTCAGTGGCCGCACGCCAGACACGCGTTATAATAATTTAATTTTGTTTTTATCGAACCGCGGACCTTTTTCTACTCTTCAAGTTTGTTGTATATATAGTTACGTTGTAAATAGTATAATATCTTTGTGGTTTACAAATTCACAAGAAATACAGATCGGTGGTTAGAAGAATACGGGATTTCATTTACCCCACCTCACGCACCACCATAGTTTGTACGAATAAAAAAGATTATTATTTTTTATTTTTATTTTAATAAGACCACAGCGCTTACCACTGCACCAGGGAGGTCATCAGATCTGGTGGCAAGTGATAATGCAGCTGATAGAGCGCGCTTGTCTGGAAGATGCCTATTCACTCTTGACTTGAAGGGACTCATATTAAAATTGGAGGGGAAAACTGATGCTGGAAGGGCGTTCCATATCCTAGCAGTTCGAATTAGAAACGAGGAGGCAAATTAGAGATAGGCATTTTCAATGGTTACTTGGTTTATTATCTATAAATATAAAAAATTTTTACAAAAAAAATAAAAACCGACTTCGTTACATAAACACTAAAAATTGAAAAATAATTTAATTTATTACCGAATATAAATTATGTATACAAGAGTTAATATAGTTCCATAATAATATTTTTTGGTGCCGGTGCCAATTAGCTTTAGCTGCGCGAATCGTCTAGACTTCATATTTTTATGGGACTCCACAATGGCACCTCATTGGCACCGACCCCAAAAAATATTATTATGGAACTATATTAACTCTTGTATACATAATTTATATTCGGTAATAAATTAAATTATTTTTCAATTTTTAGTGTTTATGTAACGAAGTCGGTTTTTATTTTTTTTGTAAAAATTTTTTATTTCACAATTTTTAGTGGCCCCATGAAATTATGCTATGACTGGTTAAAAATCTACTGTTTACTAAGCTATTACACTGATCGCGAGCAATTTACTCTTATCCGTTGAGGAGTTCCAGTATCTATCTTCGAAGATGTTCATCAGATCTTCACCAAATTGAAATGGGACCAACTTTGAAGTATACCCTTTCAAACAAAAAAAGAATTTTCAAAATCGGTCCAGGCGTTTTTGAGTAAACGGGGAAAATAAAAAAAAAAAAAAAAAAAAAAAAAAAAAAAAAGATTCCGACGAATTGAGAACCTCCTCCTTTTTTTGAAGTCGGTTAATAAAAGGAAAAGGTGACTGACTGATCTATCAACGCACAGCTCAAACTACTGGACGAATCAGGCTGAAATTTGGCACGCAGATAGCTTTTATAATATTATTCTACATCCGGGTGAAATAGGTGTTTGGTGTAGTGAAGTCGCAAGCATAAGCTATTAAATTTATAACAATGATTTTGGTACATGAAAAAAAAGTAGGTAATCAAAAACCGGTCTAAGTTGGCGATTATAGCATATTACAGTACACGGCAGAAAATAATGTATCGATGTTGGAGATAGCGGATTTGTAGAGCATTGTCTCTGTCGTCGAGACCAACAAAACGTCATATAGGTATGAGTGACAGACAACCCTCTACAAAGCCGAAATGTCATTCTAAAGGCCGATGTACATTATTTTCTGCCGCGTACTGTAAACTTGTAGTTCTTTGTATAGAATTTTCTATTTCATCTTCATATTTTGTTGGTGCCGAACTTGATAGGCGATGGACTGGATCATGGATGATACACAATGGATTGGTTTAGTATGAATCGCTACGTCCATGGCCCAAGGCAAGTAAAAACCGGTCTAAGCGGAAATTCAAATTGAATGACAATAAGATTGACGGGCAGCCAGATAGCGGACCCGTTTCATTTCGCGAGGTTTTATGTATGGCTTAAGAACGTATTGCTGCCACGACACGCGTTGGTTCAGGCTTTTTGTTGTAATGACCTTATTCTTTCAGTTTTTTTGCGACCATAGCGGGGCATTAAAAAAAAAACCAGCCAAGTGCGAGTCTGACTCGCGCAACGAGGGTTCCGTACTACAGTCGTATTTTTTTGACATTTTGCATGATAATTCAAAAACTATGATACCTACATAAAAATAAATAAAAATCTGTTTTAGCATGCACAGTTGAAGATATTCATTAGATACCCCACTTGATATAGTTATCTTACTTAGAAAATTGAAAATACTAATTATTAGTTCATGACCACAATTTAATTTTTTTTGTGTAGTGTAACCACAAATTCACGGTTTTCAGATTTTTTCCCAAATGTCAGCTATAAGATCTACCTACCTGCCAAATTTCATGATTCTAGGTCAACGGGAAGTACCCTGTAGGTTTCTTGACAGACCGACGGACGGACAGACAGACAGACAGCAAAGTGATCTTATGAGGGTTCCGTTTTTCGTTTTGAGGTACGGAACCCTATAAATTACAATTTAATCATCATTACTGTAATATTATAAACGCGAAAGTGTGTTTGGTTGTCTTTTCATAGCCCAGGTTTATTCTTTTTATTCCTATTGAAATAAGTGTTACTGAATTTTCAACTTTTCAATGACACTAATTTCTGAAAACTATTTCACACTCTAGATTTTTTTTTAAATTTATTATTAACATACAAGAAAGATTACATATAATAGATAGCACGCATTGTAAAAAAACCACAGAGGTTTGACCCTCAATGCGTACGTCTGCGCATTACATCATGCATTATATCATAAAAAATTATAAATAAATAATATTACTATAACATTATAATATACTAACTTAATGTTAAAAAACAAAGCACAGATTATATATATATATATATATATATAAGCAGTGGCGTGCAGGTCATAAAGGCATAAATGCACTGCTTACCCCAGTTGTTTAAGCTCAATGCATATTTTTCATTATGACCTGCCAGTGAACAGGCTCCTACTTAACTAGTGCCTACCCTGGCTTCAAACCCTTTGCACGCCACTGCATATAAGTACCTATCAGATGCCTGCAACTGAACTCGCTTGCGACTTGGCATCAAACGCGCAATGCGTGTAAAAACAAGTGAATCGACTGTTCAGCGCTGGCTCCCTTCCATTTCCATTTCCATTAGCAAATATTTAGCCAAAGTGTTTCCCAAACTTGGACCCATTAAGAGTTTGCTTTTTGTCTCTGCCCCTAAATGAACTTTTTTCATTTCTCCTTACCATATTTATGTGTTAAGTGTTTTTTGGATTGTAATTCTGGATATTCACTGTTTGAATAAAAACTTGTATTTTGCAGTATGAAATGGGTAGAGTGAACTAGAGTGAGGAAACTTTCGGTTTGATCCTGAATCGACGATATAAGGCAGTTACATGTGACCGTTACCATGGTCCAAATATCAGATTCTATTCACAAACTTTCGTCAAAATAAGTTGAGTGAATGGGCTGTGAAAAGTTAACAGACAGATGGATTAAAGACAGTTTCACATTTGTATAATTAGTATGGTCTTTTGAAAGGTAATGCACTTTCTTACCATTTATTTGTGACAAAGTATTATCGAAGTATTAATTTTATACTATAAAAACCGGCCAAGTTCGAATCAGGCTCGCGCACCGAGGGTTCCATACTAATGGTATTTTTTCGACATTTTGCACGATAATCCAAAAACTATGATGCATAAAAATAAACAAAAATCTGTTTTAGAATGCACAGGTGAAGCCCTTTCATATGATACCCCACTTTAGATACCTAGTTATCTTACTTCGAAAATTTAAAATACTAATTATTAGGTTATGACCAATATTTTTTTGTGTTATGTAACTACAAATGCATGGTTTTCGGATTTTTCCCCTTTTGTCTGCTTTAAGACCTACCTACCTGCCAAATTTCATGATTCTAGGCCAACGGAAAGTACCCTGTAGGTTTCTTGAAAGACCGACAGATAGACAGAAAACAAAGTGATCCTATAAGGGTTCCGTTTTTCCTTTTGAGGTACGGAACCCTAAAAACTGTAGCATAAATTCACGTATACGTAGGGGAAGTATCCTATTGATTTTGTATTATAAAAAATGAACCATAAACTCACGTAAACTTTTCACTTTGCATCTCTAGCAGTTTCTAAGCTACGCGGATAAAACTAAAAGCAATTTCATAAGAGCATAATGTTCATCACGAAGTTATTGCGCCGAACCGAACTCTTAGCTAGGCAAGTAAATGCTAAATTTATGATGAGATTAAGAACGTGCGAATAGTCCATAAAGTTAAGATGCAAATCAAGTTGTTATACGAGTAATTGTGCAATGAAATTGTTATTATAAGACGCATCGGGATCTTATGTTTAAATTGATTTTGAGCATCTTCATAATGGTTTATCAGTAAGGGCCGATTTCACCAACGCAAAATAAGTCTTCTCCGAGAGTAAAATATTTTGGCAGGTTTTCAATACAAAAACTGTCATCACCAATGCACCAACTCTAAGGCCTGAATTCCTCTGTCGCTGACGTCGGTCGCGTACGTCGGTCGCGCGTACGAATATACGTTGTGTTATATATAGCACCACACTGTGACGCTGACATCAGCGGCGCGCGAGTTGCTACGCGCCGCGTATGGCGCGCGTCGGTCTCGCTCGTCAGCGCCGCGTACGTCGGTCGACTGACGCGCTATAGCACGCTATGAGCGTCCTCACTCTGTTCCCGACCGTCGGCTAAATGGTACGCGCGCGCGTACAGTCGCCATGAATATTGATACCGAACGTGTGATTGCCGAGGTGCGCCTACGTCCTGCATTGTGGGATTTATCTAATGAACTGTACAAAGATCGCGATGCCAGAGCAAAATTTTGGTTACAAGTTTTTGAAGCACTGTTTCCGGATTACAATAATGAGGGCGATGATAAAAAAAAGGAGATCGGTAAGTAAAAGATAATGTGTTTATAATAATTTTATCAGATATACATGTGGAATGCGGGTGGAGTAGCGGGAAGGGAAACATAATTTTTTGTCTTATTCTACCCCGCGTCCCCCAACGTCTTACATTTTACGGGACAGTCGCGCACGAAGTTGCTCCACTATAACTGGCTTATGCTATATCAGGGTTCAAAGGTTCATGAAAAATACACACAAACACTAATTGTACCTACACGTTTAATAATGTCCATACACAAAAGTTTTATGTAGAAACTACAATTTAAAACAAGATACCACACGAATTACAATAAAATCTGTCGTTGCAATCCCAAATCCCAAACACATCCCACGCAATTAGCGTGAGATGTGTAGATGCAATTTCTTAGTAAATATACTGGTTTTGCCATGGCAGAGAACCTTCCGGTGAAATAAAGTAGTTAGCGAATAAGTCTCTTAAAGTATCGCCTGTCCGATTCATAATGTTATAGCTGCTTAGAGAAACATTTTCTAAACCAACAATTGACATAGTATCAATAACATCATATTCATCACGTACTCTTATAAAGTTATGTAATACACAACATGCTTTGACTATTTTGATGCTGTTAATCAATGAAGTCCTCATAGGCCTGTGAAATACTTCAAATTTATTAGACATAATACCAAAAGTAGATTCTATGTAGCGTCTTGCCCTACTAAGGCGGTAGTTGAATATTTTTTTCTTGTGAGTCATATTACTACGAGCGTATGGTCTTAAAATATGACGTGATATTCCAAACGCTGCATCCCCTACAATCATGTAAGGAAACGGTGTCCGGCTGTTATCTACTTGTCTCGGTTCTGGTAGGTTTATTTCGCCGCTTTGTAATTTTGCATACAAGTTACTGTCCCTAAATATTATTGAGTCAGAATCTGTTCCACAAGCACCCACATTAATATACTTAAAACAGTAATTAGCGTCACACATAGCCAACAGAACGATTGAATAATATTTTTTATAATTACTGAATAAACTTCCACTGAATGCAGGGCAAATAATACGGACGTGCTTGCCATCTATCGCTCCAACACAATTTGGAAAATTTGCTCGTGATTCGAAACCCTCAGCGATTCTCAGCCAATCTTCATGTGACGAAGGTAGTCTTAAAGTTTCGTCGTGCAGAACATCCCAAATTTTTGTACACACTTCTGTAACGATTTTGCCAATAGTTGATTCTCCAAGCCGATAGTGGTAATGTAGATCTATGTAGGTATTGCCGGTCGCAAGGAATCTGTAAAATGTAATATGTATTAATTTTACTCTTTTTTCTTATTTTTTATTGTTTCAGAAAAAATTGTGCAGCAACGATGGAAGACTGCAAGAGATGCATATATGCGTTGCAAAAATGTCTTAAAAAATACTCCCTCAGGATCAGGTGGAAGTAAAAAAAAGGTGTATATATATTTTGAAGATATGAAATTTCTTGATAAAAAACACCAAGCTGAAGTTGAGGACTCCATCGGAAGTAATCAGGCTACACCGAGCGCAAGTAATCAGGATACCCAAAGCATATCTTATCAAGACGTGCCAAGTACGTCCAGTCAGGACATACCAAGGAGCACAGGACTTGAAGTAAATACAGAATTACAGAAAAGTGTTGCTCAAGAAAATTCTACAGACTCTGATTTTCGTAATAAACATTCTAATAAAAATCAGCGAAAAAGAAAACAGACCGACACTGATGAATTCGATAAAGAGATGCTAATGATGTTCAAAGATAATGCCAAACTTTTTAAAAATGATGACATGAATTTTTTCATGTCTCTCCTGCCAATAACAGAAAAGTTTACAACGCATCAAAAATTGATTTTCCGTACAGAAATGCTCAAAAAAGCAATGGAAATTAGTAATATACACAATCCATATGAAATAACCAGTAGACCGAATTCTTCAGATTCGTATTTTTCTCCACAGTCTGAATCGATTTTACACAGTCAAGATCCGATCAACGTACAGGAATATGAAACTTTCCCTGATATATCAAATACCGTTTCACAAGAATGTGTGATGTACGAAGTACGTCCCACTACTTCTTATACATCAAACTCCGGATCCCAAATTATTTCTCAAGGATACCAAACCATCCATGGCATTACTAGGAAAGCCAACGAAGACAAGTAAAATGTGTCCTTCAACAAAATAAATAACTACTTATTATTTTTTACAAAAAATAATAAAAAGGTTATATAAAAATGTGTTGTTTTCTTTCTTATTATTATATTCCAATGATAGATTGATATAATGTAACTCACCTCAATGTAACAGCAAGTCGTTCCACTGGAGGTATAATTTCTCGATATATGGAGCAGTGTTTCAGGTGATTTTCTAACTTTGATAACAGTTCATCAAAAGTTTTTACTCTCATTCTAAAATAATTAAAGAACTTTTCCTCGTCCTGACGTAGCTTTTCAAATAATGTAGAAAATTCACCATTCGTCACCCTATCAGCAACAATTGGGTGAATGTGATATCTTTTTCTACATTGACGCCGTCTCCGCTTGCGTAAGTATGTTGCAGCAACTAAACAATTTATAAACGGGTTCATAATTATCCCAAATCCACTTGGAGACGCCTGTACCGTGGAGCGGTCGGTATCGCACTACGGATGTTTTCATTGGCGCTGATGGCCAGCGCGCTACGCGACTGACGGTACGCGACCGACGTCAGCGACAGAGGAATTCAGGCCTAAGAGCACTCACTTTGCTCAGTGGTCTGATTGCTCAGCACCAACAATTAGATGTTTTTAATATTAGTATATGTGAATTTTTATTTAATTAAATATCACTTGCTTTAACAGCGAAGGAAAACATCGTGAGGAAACCTGCATGCCTGAGAGTTCTCCATAATGTTCTCAAAGGTGTGTGAAGTCTACCAATCTGCACATGGCCAGCGTGACTATGGCCAAAACCCTTCTCACTCTGAGAGGAGACCCGCGCTCTGTGGTGAGCCGGTGATGGGTTGATCATGATGATGATGATGATATGTGAATTTAATAAATTATGTACAATATGTAACTTCTGACTCGGTATGCGTATAAAAAAACGCGAAAAAATCCAAAAAAAACCCTATATTTTGTAAAAGTTCACGATATTTGCAAATAAAACATCTGACTGACGCTACAGGACAACAAACGTTGCGTTAGTAGGCCATTCAGAGTCAATGTCACGTTGTAGGCGGGGCACTGACCCAAGTATTGCACGCTATACATTGCGGGGTTGAAAAATGCTAAATCACTAAAACTACGAAATGAGGCAAATGGTTATTGGTATTGGATTGTGTTTACGTAGTATGTATAACAATAACGCTTAGTTTTTGCTAGCGTTCTAGTTACACTCTGTTATTTGGTATTCGCATACAAAACACGCTATCATTGTCAGATAAAGTCATTATACAGAACATAAACACCAGATCCGTGATTAATGTACGGTCCCGTGCAAGAATGAGCTCAAATCTTCCTAATACCCGCCCCCCTAGCAGTTAACATAAATTAAGATTGCCAAACACGTGTCCTGAGTTTCGGGCGGCGACGGGTAATCTCAGAAGGGAGGAGTGAATACGAGGATTTGTTTACTGGTTCATTCTTAGACGTGATGTTATCAAAATTATGTTAAAAGGATTAAAAGGATAGGAAATAGCGATGAGTCGGTATTTAACAGTAATCTTTTCCATGTTGTCTGTCTAAAGCCAGCCATGAAAGTTAATCTGGGATCCTAGTGTAACTTTTAAAGTTAAAGGGACATAAAACTTTTTCGTCGCTATTCCATCCATACTTAATTACAGATTTACGCACAGTTTACGTTAACTTGAAAAGTTACATCTGAACAGTTTGTTTCCTATAAATGATATCATAACGCTGCTATTTTAAAATTAGTGCTACCTATTCTTATTCTCAATAGGTATAGATTGAAAAAATAACGATATTTTTAGATAGCTGTTACGTTTAAATGTTGGGGGAAATTTGGATGGATAAACTTATTACAATTTAGCTAAATTAGAAATATATGCTAAAGAAAAGATATAAGAAATGACTCGGACAAAATAATATTCAAGGTATCTGTACATAATATTTTAATGTGAATGTACTTATTTTTAATGTAATTTTAATGTAGTCTAAATTAATGAATCATTGCATGCCGCAAGGTAGAATTTCGACGTACACTAATAATACCTTTAAGATCTGTAAACTAACCCAAATTCGCAATAAAGAGAATTGAATTGAATTGAATTGAAAGAAAATTCTTCAATGTAAAAAAGCGTGAAATCGGTACGTTAAAAACTAACCTGCAACTTACTGAGTTTATCCAACCAGCTACTAATACAAGCAATTAACTCAATTATTGCGGACATGTGCACCGAACAACTGGCTAAAATGTTCTAGGCAGTATTCCGAGTATTCCAAAGTGAGCCGCGTAAACGGTATGTTTATGGGGAGTTCATAAAACTATTTGATACTCCCTTGGTCGGATGCTTTGGAAATAGTCCAAAATATTACATGAAATATTGCGAATAGTCCAGGAGTTGCACGAGATGTAGGGCGCGAGGTTATTTATCGCTCACCAGATAGTTTATTTTGCGGTCAATTAACCTTTATGCACTTTTAACATATGAAATTTCTACGAGATGTGTATAACGTAGCACTTATTTTTCATGTACTTTCATATCAATAATATTATACAATCACCTGATGAAATAAATTTTAATTTAAGCAAATAAACATCATTTGCTTATTTGCAATGCAATTAAACAAAGTGAAGAAACCAGTATGCTTGTGAGCATAATGTTCTCAAAAGTGTGTCAAATTTACTAATCTGCACTTGACCATGGTGGCATGGACGACCTCCGTGGCGCAGTGCTAAGCACCTTGGTCTTATTAGTGGGAGGTCCCAGATTCAATTCCTGGCAGGAGTTTGGAATTTTGTAATTTCTAAATTTCTGGTCTGGTCGGGTATGGTGGGAGACTTCAGCCGTAGCTAGTTTTTTTTTAAATAGATATAGCGAGCAAACGAGCAGGCGGGTCACCTGATGTTAAGTGATTACCGCCGCCCATGAACATTTGCAGCACCAGAGAAACCGCCGATGCGTTGCCGGCCTTTTAGGAATTTGTTGGTCCGCCCCTTGAATAACCCCATGTTATAATCTAGTGGGAACACCGCCGATGGGAGTTGGTTCCACAGTTTGCACGTGCGTGGAAAGAAGGATCTGCCGCAGCGGACGGTTGAAGTGCACCAGACAACCAGGTGGTGAGGGTGAAATTCCTTACGGTGGCGCGCGGTACGGTTGTAGAAAAAAGAGGGTGGAATGAGGAGTTACCACATTCAGATTAATTATATACTATTAATTTTTTTTATTTAGAAATGATTTATTTATTACATAGGAAAATATTAATAAAACATACAATTATTCTATTAAATAAACTTAAATCTAAAAAAAAAACATTAAATTGAAACTAAAATAAATTAAATTTTATATTTGATGACTGTACCTACCTATTGTTTTATTTAGAGAAAAGATCAAGTCTCTGTTTCATTCGGTTAACGGAAAAACAGTGGGTACAAATGGGAAAAGCATTTTATATAAAAACTCTACACCTGGGTAAAATCATTCTTTTTTTTATGAAAAAGAAAGAAAGTATTAATGCTAATTAGACGGTGCGATAATACGAAACCTTATAAACCCGACTGAAAACGTGTACGTTGTTTCATGCGGATTATATTTCAAACCCTTTTACTTTAGAGCTCACAATATTATTCATTTTTAAATTAATGTTTTTTCAAATCTATTTGTTGGAACGTAGAATGCTTGACTTTGATACAAAATAATATAATAGTTTACTTACCTGTTTGTTTGTGCACGCCTCATATTATATCTAACGGTTATAAGTATGTTTTTTAAATTTCTTATGTTTTTGTGAATATATTACAATCAGATATTCGAAATCCGAGATTTCGAAATAAATCGGTCGACTTAGAGATTTGAAATTTAAAACATATATTATTCTTTGAGTAATCTAGAACTAGATACCTACTAGTAGAAGAACTTTGAGGAATTTTAACGGATTTTCTGAAAAAATGTTAATAGGCGCAGATGAAATCACGGGAATAGTCTACTGACATATTATGGTAGATCTAAGTTATTTAAAATTTCATAAACTGTGTGTGGTGGTTGCCACAGTAGAAACTAGATGGTGCTGTTCAATCTATACAATTTCTTAAAGCTTTAAAAGGATTTTGCAGAAATTCGAACGGATTTAATCAACTCAAACTAAATAAATTCAAATATTGTCAGAGTGCGTACAAAATTTTACACTTCTCGATGTCAAAATTTTTTATCTTTGTAGTGATATGATCGTGTGAATTAATACGTAGGTACTTGAATAAAGCTACGAGGAACGCGAAAGTTCGAGACGGGAAAATAAAACCTAAATCCACGTGGGCATAGTTGCGAAAATCAGCTTGCAACAAATAAACTTCATTTTGAGGCTAAAAATAATAACGCCACCCATTTTTAATTGGAAGCAAAAAGTTCTCTGTAGAGAATTATTTACCAGCAGTCCGCTGCCGCGACAAAGCCGAATAAACCGCTTCCGCTGGATTAACAGAAAACTCCGCGTCCATTTGTATCCAATTTAAAATCAAATTAGAAATAAATACACTTTCTATTCCATTCGATCAAAGTCTAAGGGCTAGCGGACTGAATATTTCAAGTTTCACATCGGACAAATTTGTAATTGACTTTAAAAAAAGGGATTTTCAATTCGATATATATATTTTTAGGGACCGTACCTCAAAAGGAAAAAGAAACTCTTATAGGATCACTTCGTTCTCTGTCTGTCTTTCCAACTGTCCGTCTATCCGTCTGTCTGTCGTGTTTGTCACAAAAACCTATAGGGTACCTACTTCCCGTTGACCTAGTATCATGAAATTTGGCATAGGTAGGACTTATAGCACAAGTAATGGAATAAATCTGAAAACCGTGGATTTGTGGTTACATTACTCAAAATAAACGTGTAAATGAACAAATAATTAGTATTTTCAATTTTCAAAGTAAGATAACTATACCAAGTGGGGTATCATATCATACCTGTATATTCTGAATCAAAAAAGCAATAAGTGTTTGTTTCTTAACCGGCTGCTTTTGAGTGTATTTTTAAAGTTGCAGACGCCTTAAATTTTTAGCTGTACACAAATGGACAGGTTTGGTTTTATCCTTTCCACTCAATCCGCGTCAACAATAATATGTATTCACATAGGGATCTGTTTAAACACTACTAACGACTCATTAGTCTGGCTCTTAGCCTATGACGTGCGGGACCAACTTCGCGAGTGCCATAAGGAAAATGTAGCTATTATCCAAGAAGCGAGATTTACCCCAAATCGAATCCCGCTCCCTCGTCTAAAACGGCCTTAATTTAACGGACGAATTTGTCTAATTCCAATTCGTATGCTGTGACAAATGTAGTGATTTTTATTCGGGATTCGCTTTTTTACGCGCCATATAAATCACTTTTTTAGGGTTCCGCACCTCAATAGGAAAAACGAAACCCTTATAGGATCACTTTGTTGTCTGTCTGTCTGTCAAGAAACCTACAGGGTAGGTACTTCCCATTGACCTAGAATCATGAAATTTGGCAGGTAGGTGGGTCTTATAGCTGGCTTTAGGGGAAAAGTCTGAAAACCGTGAATTTGTGGTCACATCACACAAAAAAAATTAAATTGTGGTCATAAACTAATAATTAGTATTTTCAATTTTCGAAGTAAGATAACTATATTAAGTGGGGTATCATATGAAAGAACTTTACTTGTACATTCTAAAACAGATTTTTATTTATTTTTAGGTATAATAAGATTTATCATGCAAAATGTAGATAAAATACGATTGTACGGAGGTTACGGAACCCTAAAAAGCACTAATCTGACACCGATGTTACAAATAAAGCTGCATAAAGTTGCTAATATTCCCGGCGAGTTGCTAATATTAAACGTGTGACAATAGGTAAACATTAACAGTCACTCCATGCAAGCGCGATTACGTAGATTTTAAACATTTTAAGCTATCCACGTTTTCTAGTACTTAAATCTGTCCCGGAGTTTCGCATTTAGATTAGGTATTTATGGGTCGCTTACAGCTTAACTTTTCTGTAAAACGGCGCTGGATAAATTGTATTTTCTCTGTTACGATGCCAAGAAGTAAATTTCTTTGAGTTCAGAAATGGAATTTCTCGTAGCGTAAAGCACTCTCTGGGGTCAGTTTTTTAAGTAAGTGGATTCTACGGGAGACATATTGTAATTTTACGTGAAAAATTGTTGTTTTTTAGGGTTCCGTACCACAAAAGGAAAAACAGAACCCTTATAGGATCACTTTGTTGTCTGTCTGTCGGCCTACAAGGTGCTTCTCGTTGACCTAGAATCATGAAGTTTGGCAGGTAGGTAGGTCTTATAGCAGACATTCGGGGAGGAATCTGAAAACCATGAATTTGTGGTTATATCACACAAAAAAATTTAAAGTAAGATAACTATATCAAGTGGGGTATCATATAAAAGGTTTTTACCTGTGCATTCTAACACAGATTTTTATTTATTTTTATGTATCATAGTTTTTGAATTATCCTGTCAAATGTCGAAAAAATACGACTGTAGTACGGAACCCTCATAGCGCGAGTCTGACTCGCACTTGGCCGGTTTTTAACTAATAAGAAAGGAAAATATAATGACTTATTTAATAGGTATATACACATACCAGCGGTGATAGCGTCCGCCTTCTTTTCGGGAGGTCGGGGGATCGATCCCGGGCATGCACCACTAACTTTTCAGAGTTATGTGCGTTATTAAAACAATCAAATATCACTTGCTGTAACGGTGAAGGAAAACATCGTGAGGAAACCTGCATGCCTGAGATGTTCTCAAAGGTGTGTGAAGTCTGCCAATCCGCATTGGGCCAGCGTGGCAGACTGTGGCCTGAACCCTTCTCACTCTGAGAGGAGACCCGGCTCGAGGCATTCCAGCATCTTGAGACCCCATTGTCTATAGATTCCCCGGACCGTGAGTGCGAATAACTTAGTACAGCTTTGTAAGCCGATTATAGGTTGATCATCATCATGATCGAGCTCACTACATAGAAAATATAGTAGTAAATAATATAGACGTTAATTTTCGAAAGTTTAATGAAAACATTTAAATTTGATGCGGTAAAAGCTCGGCTCTGAACTCGAAATTTGCGAGAATTCGTCCGAAATTTTGTGCGAAGCAAATAGAGGTAGAGTTGCAACTGAACATTACTGTTAGGCTAGTAGAGCGTGACACAAGTTGTAAGAGATAAACTGAAATACTATTAGGTCCTACTATTTATTTTTAACATCGTCATCATCAACCTTACTACTCACTATATAGAGCACTGGCCATCTCTTAGAATGAGAACGGTTGGCCATAGTCTAACAATCTGGCCAAGTCAAATGAGATTGATAGCTATCAACAATCACGTCGGGGTCACCAGTTTATAAGGGTTTATGAGAGTGGCTCTTACCAATCTATAGCGCCGTGTTCCTTTGTCAGTATATCGGGGTAAATAACACAAAAAGTTCACCAATTCGTTACTGTTTTAATAATTTCTTTAGTTCAAGGTTATAAACACAAATTCAAGATAAAATATAGTAGGTCCCGTGCATGCGGCGTTTGAGGAATAACTGCTTGCCCGCACTAAGTTTTACAAACAGGCCAACATGGCAAAACGCTTGACGTCAGCGGCCCCCCACATACACCAAAAAATTACATGTTGAGACATCTTCGCCAGTAGTGTGGTAGCTAGCCGCGGTTAGTCTCCCACAAGTCCAGGCCAAAGAGATTTTTTTTAAATTATCTATGCAAGCTAGCTTTAGGCTATTACGAGTAGAACTAATTCAGTTAACATTAAAAGAAGTTGCTCGTTTATTAGTTTGCTCGCTATTTGTATAAAAAAGAAAATATTTATTGTGTAGCTGCAGCTTATGACTAGAGCCTCGCATAATTCCGAGGTTGTTTACACGCACACAGCGTATCCGCGAGCTCACTGCGCTCCGATGATGGACCCAAAGTACTTAGCGTAATGGAAACTTATAGATGTTTTCGAACACATCAACCAAAAACTTATTTAGTGGTTTGAAAGATTCGTAGGTTATTAGTTAAAATAGGCTCGCCTGTTCGTTTGCTCAGTATTTGTATAAAAAAAGAAGATATTTGTTGTATAGCTGCCGCTCTGCCGCTTATGACTTGAGCCGCACTAAATAATTCTGAGGTTGTTTACACGCACACAGCGTATCCTCGAGCTCACTGCGCTCCGATGATGGACCCAAAGCACTTAGCGTAATGTAAACTTATCGATGTTTTCGAACACATCAACCAAAAACTTATTTAGTGGTTTGAAAGATTCGTAGGTTATTAGTTAAAATATGCTCGCCTGTTCGTTTGCTCAGTATTTGTATAAAAAAAGAAGATATTTGTTGTATAGCTGCCGCTCTGCCGCTTATGACTTGAGCCGCACTAAATAATTCTGAGGTTGTTTACACGCACACAGCGTATCCTCGAGCTCACTGCGCTCCGATGATGGACCCAAAGCACTTAGCGTAATGGAAACTTATCGATGTTTTCGAACACATCAACCAAAAACTTATTTAGTGGTTTGAAAGATTCGTAGGTTATTAGTTAAAATATGCTTGCCTGTTCGTTTGCTCGGTATTTGTATAAAAAAAGAAGATATTTGTTGTATAGCTGCCGCTCTGCCGCTTATGACTTGAGCCGCACTAAATAATTCTGAGGTTGTTTACACGCACACAGCGTATCCGCGAGCTCACCGCGCTCCAATGATGGACTCAAAGCACTTAGCGTAATGGAAACTTATCGATGTTTGCGGATAGATGGACCAAAAAACTAATTTAGTGTTTTTCAAAATGTAAGCATTCTTAGGTTATAGCCTATATCTCATGAGATGGACAGGCCAATAGAGAGAGTGCTATGGACGCCCCCTTACATGAGTGCACAAGAAAGACGACCTCCCTGGCGCAGTGGTAAGCGCCGTGGTCTTGTTAGTAGGAGTAGGGAAAATTGAAAAAAAAGATAATCAAAAATAATTATTTTACCCCCTTAGGGGTTGAATTTTCAAAAATCCTTGCTTAGCGGATGCCTACGTCATAATTATTATAGCTATCTGCATGCCAAATTTCAGCCCGATCCGTCCAGTAGTTTGAGCTGTGCGTTAATAGATCAGTCAGCCAGTCAGTTAGTCAGTCAGTCAGTCACCTTTCCTTTTACATATTTAGATTAAGATTTTTATTTTTAACGTGGACTGTACCTACAAAAAATCATCGATATTTAATATTTGAAGGATGCTAGAAGAGCAGCAGCCTTGTTGATGATAATTTATTTTAAGAATTATTCAGAGACTTTATTAAGATTTTTCTCAGGTGTATACAAAATGAGAAAGATGACGTCACAAAACGGTTTTAAAATACGCATTATGGCCATTTAGAGGCGAGGGCAGAGATTCATTTCGCCGAATTGTAAATTTTATTGAAAATATAAAGCGCTTTATTAAAAGAAAATCTCTTCATATGAAATGCGCGTTATTAAAAATGGAACTTACCTACCTATTCATGAGACGTTCTTCGTCAAAAAAAGTCTGAGAAAAGACGAAGAAGATTAATAAAAAAGATAATTCCATAACTATCTTTTTTTATTCAGATACAAGTTAGTCCTTGACTGCAATCTTACCTGGTGGTAAGTGATGATGCATTCTGAGATGGTTGCTTACGGGCTAACTTGGGGGTATGGCAGTTTTTATTAAACCCATACCCCTCTGGTTTCCTTATAAGTTATTGATGCCGTTGCCGTGCCATCATGCAACGCTGCCGTCATGCGTTGTTTGTTTGAACAGAGTTTACGACAACAAAATGATTCAAAAAAAAAAAATTAAAAATGTATATGATCGCTATGAAAATAAAATAAAAAGTTTTATTTCTTGTACTATGGTATACGTCCCGCAAATTGCTAATGCGCGTGGCCGCCATTTTAGTGACATCAGCATTAGACTAAAGTTTCGAGCTGATGGTATATTTTATTTCGGCTGACGTTACAATGACGTCATTTCGATGTTAATGAGACATGGTTCCAGCGCAATAGCAATTTGCGGGATTTATACGGAACCTTCGTGTGATTTTTGATTTTTTCACTTATTAGTTACATGATAGAGCCGTGATAGCCTAGTGGTTAAGAGGTCCGCCTCTTAATCAGAGGTCGGAGGTTCGACCCCGGGCACGCAGTTCTAAATTTTCGGAGTTATGTGCGTTTTAAGTATTAAATATCACTTGCTCAGTGGTGAAGGAAAACATCATGAGGAAACCTGCATGCCTGAGAGTTCTTCATAATGTTCTTAAAGGTGCGTGAAAACTGCCAATTCGCACTTTTCCAGCGTGGTGGTGGTACACTTTTCACTTTGAGAGGAGACCTGAGCTCTGTAGTGACCCGGCGATGGGTTGATCATAAAAATGAACCGATTGTAAAAAAAATAGCAACAAATATACCTCAAAAACTATTTCCGACGTGCAACAATGACGGTTCATTGGGGAGAACTGTTCCCAGTAATTCGCGCCAATATTGCAATGCCGTACTATCTGCAGCCAAATGAACGCCGGAGTGCAAATCAGGTGCAAATTTGAACGCACGCTTCGTTTCGATCTCGCACTTTGACTCCGCACAGAGTCACTGATTTGAAATTCTCCCGAACGTTTCATGATCACTGAACCCATTCAGAGCCTCAATAGCTCAACCGGTAAAGGAGTGGACTGAAAACCGAATGGTCGACGGTTCAAACCCCGCCCGTTGCACTATTGTCGTACCTACTCCTAGCACAAGCTTGATGCTTATTTGGAGAGGAAAGGGGAATATTAGTCATTTAACATGGCTAATGTTCTTTAAAAAAAAATGACTTAAGTATATATTACTTCGTACGGACAGGGTGTAGTCCCCGAACTCACGAGGACGCCAACTCGAAAGACTGACGCACCGCCCCGATCTTAACTTCATAGTTATAGCCCCTGACACACCGACTCGTTATCCAATGACCGACAATTCAACAGACAGACCGGACATACTCGATATAGCTCTTCTAAAGAACATCGCCCTTCAGGTGAGTCCTTTGGAGGTGCTGTCCGAGCTAGGTTCAGACCACCGTCCCGTCCTAATGCGGCTAGGACCCCCGCCCACCGCGGCCCCCCCGACCAAAACAGTCATTGACTTCAAGAAGCTCTCAGAGCATCTTAAGTCTATAGACTCAGTGCACATCTCTCAAATTCCTGACATTATAGGTAGTCTAGATGAAGCGCATGCAGCCTCACTGCACCTTACTAATCATATCCGCGATGCTCTAAGCGCCTGCTCCCGACAGATGCCGAACGGTTTCACCCGTCGACAGTTGCCGGACGACGCCAGAGAGCTCATCACCATCAAAAACGCTAAACGTAGAGCCCATGACGCATGTCCTAACGCCGACAACCGGAGAGAACTCTGGAGAGCCCAGAGGGAGGTAAAGGCTCGCCTTGCCGAACTCCGCGACGAACAATGGGACAGGAAGCTGAGTGAGCTCAAGCCATCGCATGTAGCCTACTACAGCCTGGCGAGAGCTCTCAAAGCCGACCCTGTCTCGGCCACTCCTCCGCTTTTACGTCCCAATCAACCGCCCGCCTTTGAAGATGTCGATAAGGCCGAATGCTTGGCCGATAGGTTAGAAGCCCAATGCTCCCCGAGCACCATCTCTGTAGACAAGTCCCATATAGAACTAGTCGAAAACAAACTAGCATCTATCTTCTCTTCCGCCCCAGGTGGCGATCCAATCCTCCCGACGAATAGCGGCGAAGTTCGTCAAATTATCAAAGAATTTCACGCCAAAAAAGCCCCAGGCCCCGACTCTATTAATAACAAAACTCTAAAGTTACTCCCCGACGTATTAATCAACCTCCTGGTTGTCATTTTCAACACCCTCATGGCGGGATGCTCCTTCCCCGACAGGTGGAAAGAAGCTACCGTTATAGGCATCCCCAAGCCAGGGAAACCTAGGAACCTCCCTACTAGCTACCGCCCCATTAGTTTGCTCAACACCCTTGGCAAGGTGTATGAGAAAGTCATCCTTAACCGACTTAGGTCCGTCGTAGAGGAGAAAAACCTCCTCAACGACGAGCAATTTGGCTTTCGAACCAGACACTCATGTGTTCATCAAGTGCACCGCCTCACGGAGCACATCCTTCTCGGTTTCAACCGATTCAAAACGAGAGGTATCCCAACGGGAGCCCTCTTCTTCGATGTAGCCAAAGCCTTCGACAAGGTGTGGCACGCCGGCTTGATCTACAAGCTTTACCATCTTGGCGTGCCCGAAAGACTCGTACGTTTACTACGAGAATTTCTCACCAATCGAACTTTTCGCTACCGTCTGGATGGGACCCTATCCTCCCCAAGACCTCTCCGAGCTGGAGTCCCTCAGGGCTCCCTGCTCTCGCCACTTTTGTACGCGCTGTACACCAGCGACATTCCCAGATCCCCTCATGTTCATATAGCCCAGTTCGCGGATGACACCGCTCTATACAGCTCCGACTTAAACTACCGAAACGTTAAAGCTCGACTCCAAAAGGCAGTCAGTAGCCTAGGCCACTGGTTCCGCCTTTGGAGGATAGAGGTTAACCCGGAAAAAAGCGCAGCAGTGCTCTTTCAAAAGTCCAAAAGGAAATCACAATACAAACTTCGACAGACTGAAATAACTCTTTACGACCGCCCCATTCCCTGGCAAACTAATACCAAGTACTTGGGTGTAACCTTTGATGACAAGATGAGCTTCGCCGCGCACATTCGTAGAGTCCGCAAGAACGCAGCGTATGTGCTCTCCCGTCTTTACCCCATGATTTGCGCAAAGAGCAAAATGTCACTTCGACATAAAGTCACGCTATACAAAACGTGCATCCGCCCAATAATGTCTTATGCCTGTGTTGCATTTGCACACCTGCCGCCCTCCTCTCTCAAACCTCTCCAAGTCCTACAGAATAAGTTTATGCGTACGGCCACTGGCTCCCCGTGGTACATGCGCAACGTGGACCTCCACAGAGACCTCCAACTCCCGACAATAGCTCATTACTTTAAACAGCTTTCCAAAAATTATTTTGAGAAAGCCATTAGACACCCCAACCCCCTAATAGTTGAGGCAGCGACTTACACCCCTGACCGAAACGACCCCCCAGATAAAAGACGCCCTAAGCACGTCCTTAATGACCCCGACGATCAAATCATGACCGACAATGCACCCTATCTCGTAGGACTACACAATTCAACCTCATCACAGCGTCTTCGCCGGCGAAGACGAGGTCCCCGATTTCTAACGTCACCCGGACGTGGGCTCACGCCACGGCCTCGGGGGCGTACGGACTAACCAACAAAACCGACAACTCCACCCATCCCAACGTCATCCTAAGCCGTGGTCCGAGCCTCACAGGAGGCGCCCTTAGGAGGACGTTGCCCCCCGACCTCTCGTATTATTTCTTCGAGCCCTAGGGCTCACCCCCAGGCGGAGCTTCGCGCTCGCCAACCCCCCCGGTGACGCTGTAGCGGCCAGTAGGGCCTACGCAGCATAGTCAATCCGAAACAACACAAAAAACAGGGTGTAGTTCACACTGCACCGGTCCGTGTTCCAGTTTGGAAGCATTATTTTTCTGGCTAATTTGACCGGGCTATGATATTAAATAGTGTACTTTGAAATACATAACATTATTATTTATTTATTATTTATTTATTATTATTTATTTATTATTTAATTAGAACGGCCATAAAGCCAATTACACTAATTAAAATACGAGTACAAACTAACATAAACATACTTACAAAAATTAACAACTTAAAATTATAAATTTTAAAAAGCAAAATTATAAATTTTCACAAAAGTGCAAGATCTGACCCATGAGGTCAGGCCATTTGTCAGCAAATATGTCACAGCGAGGGGACTCCTTCAGCAGTGCGTTGAGCGCAGCCAAAGTGCGCGGTATGGGTGACCTGGAACGCGCTACCGTGCGACTAAACGGACTTACGAAAAATTTGGAGCGGTGGCGGAGATAGCTGTAATTAGAGTGCATAAACGCAGCAGAGCTTGTTGTGATAGTTCTATCTAGTTCAGAGCAGTCAATCACACCCCTAAGAATTTTGCAAATTGTACCAATTTGGTCGCAGTCTCTTCGGGTTTTGAGCGAGTGGAAACCCAAGTGCCCTTGGAGAAATTTTTAATATAACATATATAAGTATATACATAACATATAAGACAATATATAAGACAAACTCTGTACCTACCTACTAACAAACAATCATCATCATCATCATCATCATCATGATCAACCCATTACCGGCTCACTACAGAGCACAGGTCTCCTCTCAGAGTGAGAAGGGTTGTGGCCATAGTCTACCACGCTGGCCAAGTGCAGATTGGCAGACTTCACACACCTTTGAGAACATTATGGAGAACTCTCAGGCATGCAGGTTTCCTCACGATGTTTTCCTTCACCGTTAAAGCAAGTGATATTTTAATTACTTAAAAACGCACATAACTCAGAAAAGTTAGAGGTGCGTGCCCGGGATCGAACCCCGGACCTCCGATTGGAAGGCGGACAAACAAACAATACCTACTAACATCTTAGCAATTTAAGAATACAAAAATATATTGTAATTAACAAAACTAACATCATTTTTGAACTGTAATGCATTAAGGAGTATGGGAATAAATGGCTTTTTTATTTTTATTTTTATTTTATTTTATTTATGCACAGGGCTATTGAACAAACAACATGGCACCGACTCAGTGGTGCTTTAGCACCAATGCAACCTCAGTGACGTCTAGATTTCAAACGGGTCGTTCATTAGTATCTAAGAGGTGGCGCTGATTTATTTGGTTCCAAAACCGTGAAATATTTTGTTCGCTTGGGCATATCTTGTCGTTTATATCGATGACTAGACCATAAATACTCAACTAGCATTAGAGAGATTCGTATATAGGTACATAATGACATTGAAAGTAGAGCAACCCAGCCATGTTTGCGTATTCGAAATCAATTTTTTTCCCGGTGAGACAGAGTTAACTCTCGGTTTAATCCTGAATCAAAATCAAAGAAAAATTGTTGTTTCATAGGTAGGCTAGCGTCAAATATTGGTATCATTTTACGCCACCTGTCAAAGCTTCGAAGTTTTGTTAGAAGTTTTAGTAAAACTATCGTAAGCTGTGACATTATGAAATCTAAAATCGAAATATATTTTGTATTTCGAATGGAAATCATCAACGTTCAAATAGGTGGAATAGAAATGAACCGTTCGAATTTCAAAATGCATCGCGGCAATAACATCGAACCAACATCGAACAATAAACTGGGCATGCGTTCCAATTTGCAGCGCGGTCGTTTCGCTAAACGGCACCGAAATATTGACGCCTATTGACGCCGACGACCCAAAATTCGAGTCATTACTGATACCGTAGAAGCAACACACTAGCGACATGTCGTTCGACAAAAAGTTGGTGTCGTTGTCTTCGCCGACATACATCCACAGTTGAACGAAGGTAGGTGTCTTGAAGGTAGTTATTATACTGTTTATTTTGTAAAACATAGCAAATAACACAAACGCAAAGAAATGAACAAGATGAAAGAAATAAAATACAGAATACAGCCTTATTGCTTAGTGCGTGCGTGCCGTGAAAGAGGAGTTAAGGAGAAACCCCTTGAATGTACTTTTACACTACACAGGGTTTGTGTCCTGTACTCTTAGCTCCCTATTGTTAAACGTACAAGAAAAAGTACCTATGGGAGTGGCTCTCCAAGGGGATCGCTGAGGTACATCGCTCTAACTAACTTGTCAGAGTTATGTGTTTTAACTTTTTTTTAAATTCAACATCACTTGCTTCAGAGGTGATCAAAATCTGCATGTCTGATAGTTCTCCGCAATGATCTCAAAGGTGTCTGAAGTCTGCAAATCCACACTTGGCCAGCGTGGTAGACTATGGCGAAATCTTTTTAATTTTGAGAGGAAACCTGTGCTCAATAGTGGGCTGGCAAGGGCTTGTGATGAATATAATGTGACTCTTAAATACCACAGGATACAATAAAAAGAATTCAGCTCTGTTTTATCACCGTGAAAAGTTCTGAAGACACGACACGATAAAAAGTTGCAAAACGAAAGTGTGTCGCATGTTAAAGACCATGTCATTATCGTCCAGATCGGAAATTAATTCTCGGGGCGCCCAATTTCTAGTCAAACTGTTTCACAGTGAGGTTTTGATTGCGTATGTCAACCGCACTCAACGAGAAATTGGAACAACGTAATGATTGTACCTACTGACCATAAGAAAGTCATATCGAAGATACAGCTAGCAAAATCATGATCAACCCATTGCCGGCTCACTACAGAGAACGGGTCTCTCCTCAAAGTGAGAAGAGTTTTGGCCGTAGTCTACCACTGATAGAAAAGGACTGACCGACTGATCTATAAACGCACAGCTCAATCTACTGAACGGATCGGGCTGAAATTTAGCGTGCAGATAATTATTATGACGTAGACCTCTGCTAAGAAAGGATTTTATAAAATTCTACCCAGGGGGTAAACAGGTCTTTGAAATTTGCGTAGTCCACGAGGACAAAGTGGCTGGCATAAGCTAGTCACTTAATATCGAGTGAGCCGCCTGGTCCTTTGTTCGCTATTTATATAAAAAAGACTTTTTTGTGATCTCAGCAGCAAAGTACGTTCGTCTATAGGTAAAAGGGAAAGTCAAAGTCGAAGTTAAAGTCAAACTATTTATTTATTCAGAACTAGCTGCCCCGGCGAACTTCGTACCGCCTAACAGTCGATTCTTTTTCAAGAATTTTTTTAAACTTTTCTCACCGTAAGAACCATCCCCGTACTTCAAGGAATATTATGAAAAAAGAACAAGCGAAATCGGTTCAGCTGTTCTCGAGATTTGCGATCAGCAACACAACACATTCAGTGATTCATTTTTATATATAGGTAGAGATAGGTAACATGTTAGGCTTACTGATGGTCTTTTTTTTAGACAAAATATAGTAATCATAACTAGAAAAAAATTAACATTTTTTTTAAAGTTTCTATCATATCTTATACAAAATTTCTTCTGCTTCAGCCTTCAATCTTTTCCACGTGTCAGGTGGTGATTTAATGAATTTTGAAAGTAGAAAATACCTCGTATTCTAAATTTTTAATTATACAGCTGATGCGCTCCCATTTCTTTACATACGTAACCTTCAAAAACTGTAGGTGAAAAGCTCGTTTTCAGTCTTATTTTCACGTCGTTTTCACTGCATTTTCCAGAGAGTTACCATATTTCTAGAGGCAGAAATGTCTTGCCTCAGGATTCGAAAGGACCAGTCGTTCTTTTTCAGCGACGCACAACGGAATTTCCGATGCTGCAACACACAAATCGAAATCTTGCGCTGCGTTATCGCAGTGCATATGCTTCAAAGTCTTTCCTGCGATGCGTCGTCGCACTGCTCAGTATTGTGTAGTAAGGATCTTTCCACAATATTTGAGGTACGACGTCGCATTGCAAGAACAATGTCGCACTCAATTCACTCTCTCACAACACTCAATACGAAATTTCCACGATCGTTGTGCGTTGTCGTAAAATTTTGCGACGCGACATCACACCGCAAGCATTCTGAATAAACTCTAACTGCATTTTATCATTCCGAAAACTGGCGCTGAACCCACTGTGTCTTTTATGCAAGACTAGCTGGTGCCCGCGGCTTCGTACGCGTGGATTTTAGTTTTCAAAAATCACGTGGGAACTCTTTGATTTTCCGGGATAAAAAGTAGCCCATTTCATTCTCCAGGCCATAAACTATACCCATGCAAAAAATCACGTCGATACGTTGCTCCGTTGCGATGTGATTGAAGGACAAACCAACAAACGAACATAGTTTCGCATTTATATTATGGGTAGTGATGATGGCTAGCGCTTGACGAGAATCATGTCTGGTGTCAAGCAATCTTACATTATGACGCAAGTTTTTAGTTAAGGACACACGACGACACTATACACTAGACACTCAATGCCATTGAGTGTCTACGTGTGTCCTGGTCCGTGACATCTTGTTGCAGGTTGTAGTGTCGGTGTCGCTTAGTGTCCGCGACATCGCTGCGGGGACAGGCCATGTGCGGTGTCCGACACAAGTGTACGAATTTCGAACCTGCGCGAAACTTTTAGCTAGACCAAGACGTCCCGCACGTGGTCTGCGGAGGGAAACAAACATACAAAACTTAAAGTAATCTGTGCTATTGTGATTAAGATTAAAAATTAAAAATGATTAAGTTTTTAATGTCTTTGTAATGCTTTTGGCGGGGGGTGCTTATTGACGCGTGTTTTATGAGGTTTGCTCCTCTAGTAAAACGATATCTCTCAGGCCTTTTCAAACTTGACCTTTGGATTTGAAAGGAGTCTGTTTTTCCTGCGGTTCTGTTATCATGTCAAGGTTGGGTACATTCTGAATTTTCCGTAGCAGGTATCTCTGGCGGTATGAAAATCACAAGGTTGTTAATTAACTGAGGTGCTTAATGCTGTATGCGGAAAACAAAATAAACAAAAAAATGTAAACCGTGGCCATGTTTGTTTTTTTTACGTTGTTTGTACTGTATTGCCACAGCTTGGCATATTGCTTATCACACTAATATTAAAAAAGGCGGAAGTTTGTGTGCGAGTGTGTGTGTCTGTCTGTCAAGAAACCTACAGGGTACTTCCCGCTGACCTCATCATCATCATAGAATTATGAAATTTGGCAGGTAGGTAGGTCTTATAGCAACCATTATGGGAAAAATCTGAAAACCGTGAATATATTATGGTTACATGACACAAAAAAATTCAATTGTGGTCATGAACTAAAAATTAGTATTTTCAATTTTCGAAGTAAGATAAGGCTTCTTTATTTATTTTATGCATCATAGTTTCTGAATTATCGTGCAAAATGTCAAAAAAATACGACTGTAGTATGGGACCCTCGTTGCGCGACCCTGACTCGCACTTGACCGGTTTTTACATAATATTATACAATACAATTGCTCTACAAGCATAATACGCGCGACATTCAAAATACACAATGATATTTCCCAAATCCCCCGACCGGCGAAAATGAAAACAATTACCTGGTATTCACGCCACTTTTTATATAAATAAATAGGCAATAACCCGCAAGTGTTTGCATTCCAAACGCCGAGGGCGCAATTTATTTGGTGATAGTTATGTTCTACGCTCGTTTGAACTTTAGCAACGCTTTTAGTTTGTACCTACTCCAGTTACAGAAAGGAAAATCTATTTTCGCGTGTGCTGTAGCTCAGATATTGGATTTCGCTCTTTGTTAACTTACGACGGGTAAGTTGAGCGTTTTGGATGGTTTTTATTGTTTTTGTTTTTTAATCTTTTTTATCCATACTTAATATTGTAAATGTGAAATTGACTCTGTCTGTCTCCTTGCCTTGAATGTGCCCAAGTACGTGGCACGAAACACGGACGCCCGAAGGGCATTCCAAACCTAAGGGTCCGTGTCAGAAACGTTGAATAAAAACGTTTCGTGCGAGTAGATTAGATGTCAACCACATACGGATGCCAACGCTTACGGTTCTACGTTGTTCTATGTTAGAATGTTAGAACGTCAGGAACAACATGTGAGTCAAGTCAAGAGTGAATAGGCATCTTCTAGGCAAGCGCACTCTTTCTTAAACGGCATCACAGCCAAGCGCTATACTATAAATTAAAAATAAACATTCTTCATAGTACATGCGATAAAAACCGATAAACAGGTAAATACGTGTACGGGTTAATAGGTTTACGGTAAATATTAAAGTGATTCCATAAACGGAGACACAGGACAACAGGAATGTAATTAAGTAGGATACCGCGACAGTCCGCTCGACGGGGAATGCTGCCAGCAAAGAAGTATCTTTATTAAAAAGCTTTGTTTTGCAATTTGGAGGGCGTTGCGCCGAGAATAATTAGCGTAATAGCGTTAATGGTAAGCGATAGGGATGCGACGAGGTGTTCGTATCTTATCGATGTTTTACAAAATTCGATACTTCGATGGAGAGGGCTATGTTAGGAGTTTCCCTGAGGGTTAAGATCCGAAATGAGGAGATCCGCAGGAGATCCAAGGTCACTGACATAGCCCAAGCTATGAGCATGCTGAAGTGGCAGTGGGCAGGTCATGCCTGTCGTAGAGGCGATGGCCGTTGGAGCCGGAAAGTCCTTGAGTGGAGACCGTGTTTAAGCAAGCGTAGTGTGGGACGCCCTCCAGCACGATGGACCGACGATATAGAGGCTGGCGGGAAGTGGCTGGATGAGGAAGGCTGAGCACCGGGTGTGATGGCACTCTTTAGGGAAGGCCTATGTCCAACAGTCGACGTCGACAGGCTGATGATGATGATGATGATACTTCGATGAAAATGGAAGCAGTAATATTTATTTCTGACTTTTTGTCAGGAATGCAAAGCGACAATTGTGTCTGTCATCAATTAGGTAATTTTCGTGTCTCAGATAGTGTCCTGTCCGTGTCCTTGACTGCAATCTCACCTGATGGTAAGTGATGATGCAGTCTAAGATGATAGCGGGCTAACCTGGAAGGGGTATGGCAGTTTTTATTAAACCCATACCCCTTTGGTTTCTATACACGGCATCGTACCGGAACGCTAAATCGCTTGGCGGCACGGCTTTGCCGGTAGGGTGGTAACTAGCCACGGCCGAAGCCTCCCACCAGACCAAGCAGACCACGCTGCAACGAAGCAACGGATCGACATGATTTGCTGCTGTTTCCATGAATATAGTTTGGGTCTCGAGAACGAAGGCTACTTTTTATTCCGGAAAATCAAAGAGTTCACACGGGATTTCAATATGGAAAAACCTCCATCTGCGCAGATCATCCTTTTTTATTGTGAGGAATTTTGATAGTTAACTATCAACATCGATATAATTTCTTAAAAGAGCAAGCAATCACTACAAAAAAATTAAACGCCCCAAGAATTTTTCTCGTAGAAGAAAACGTGGTAATTCCGAGTAATGAATATTTAATTATTGTTTTCCTTTTTGAACTTTTATCATAAATTTGCGTAATTAATTCATTGTTTAACACGTTTCTCTACTATCCCTAAATAGGAATAAGAATGACATTTTTATAGGCTTAGGAAATGGGTATAAAAATACGACGGAACAAGGAAGTTTAGGGAAAAAATACCTAATAAATTATTTTTTAAGACATTATTACCTACTTCTGAGTAATTTTACTTACTAACGACGTAAGCTAGTCATGAATCATTTTTAAAAACTAGATGATACCCGCGACTTCGTCCGCGTGGATTTAGTTTTTCAAAAATCCCGTGGCAACTCTTTCATTTTCAGGGATAAAAATTAGCCTATGTCCGTCTTCGGGATTTAAGCTAACTCTCACCAACTTTCATCAATTGGTTAAACTGTTGGGCCGTGAAAAGCTAGCAGGCAGACACAAATACACACTTTCGCATTTATTTTAATATGTATTATTGAAATTTACGTGATCAATAAAATAAAAAAAAAGTAATACTAGGTCATGCCCGCGACTTCGTCCGCGTGGACTGCACAAATTTTAAACCCCTATTTTACACCCTTAGGGTTGATCTTTAACTATGACATTATAACATATTATGAGCTTTAAATAAAATATTACTGCTAATTGCAAAAATATTAACTACAAAACTTCTTTATAGACACTTCAAAACTGACAGACTTTCATACAAACTTCAAAGCCCTATTTTAACACTTTATGCCTAGGTACGTCATAATAGCTATCTGCATGCCGAATTTCAGCGCGATCCGTCCAGTAGTTTGAGCTGTGCGTTGATAGATCAGTCAGTCAGTCAGTCACTTTTTCCTTTTATATATATAGATTAGTTTGGATAAGTCATGTATTCAACATCGTAATGCAGGTAAATTATCTAATTTTCCTGACAGCAAAAGCTGCTGATCTAAGTTTTCTTGCTAGTGTCTTTATATCATGAGCACCCCATTGAAGCTCACTATACAAGGTCACTCCCAAAAAAAACTGTAGATTTCTCCATGTTCAGTGTTTCTCTATTTATTAGTATAATATACTACACTACCGCAATTATTAAGTAGGTAATACTAACTCCAAGTATTTATGTAGATAAATAGAAAACTTTATTGCACACAAAAATTATGAAATTAACAAGACAAAAATGAAGAAACTAAAAACTCTGTCTGGTGGGAGGCTTCGGCCGTGGCTAGTTACCACCCTACCGGCAAAGCCGTGCCGCCAAGCGATTTAGCGTTCCGGTACGATGCCGTGTAGAAACCAAAGGGGTATGGGTTTAATAAAAACTGCCATACCCCTTCCAGGTTAGCCCGCTTTCATCTTAGACTGCATCATCACTTACCACCAGGTGAGATTGCAGTCAAGGGCTAACTTGTATCTGAATAAAAAAAAATAAAAAAAAAAAAACTAAAAACAATTATTGTATGCAATGGCGATCTTATTGGTCAGAGAAATCTCCACCAGGCAGGCAACCTTTGGTGAAAGCGAAACTAGGTGTGTTGGATAGTACTTGTACATGCAATATACAGAATCTATGTGGTGGTAAGTAGTTTTTTTAGGGATCCGTACCTCAAAAGGAAAAACGAAACCCTTATATGAAATTTGGCAAGTAGGTAGGTCTTATAGCAGACATTAGGAAAAAAAAACTGAAAACCGTGGTAACATCACAAAAAAAAAAAAATTGTGGTCATGAACTAAAAATTAGAATTTTCAATTTTCGAAGTAAGATAACTACATTAAGTGGGGTATAATTTGAAGGGGCTTTACCTGTGCATTCTAAAACAGATTTTTATTTATTTTTATGCATCATATTTTTTGAGTTATCGTGCAAAATGTCGAAAAACTACGACATTAGTACGGAACCCTCGGCGCGCGAGCCTAACTCGCACTTGACCTGTTTTTTTTTGTATTCAAAAGCAAGTTCAAAAGCAAGCGTTAGGTAAAAATTAGTGGTGTGTCTTCTGCGAGCAAAACAATAACATCTCAAGCATTTCTAGCGCGATGTAGCAAATCATAGCCGTAGATATACCACGGATTATATCATTGAATTCCCTGTAGTGAGCGAGTATAACGTCACCAACAAACCGTTATACATGCAGGCAATCACTCAAATATTTGCCGCTGCTGGCTTCGCAGCTATAATATCGAGGCTGTTTGCCGACGCTGAATATTCCGGCCGAGTGAGCAAAGGTAATGTTTAGTTCATGTATAGACAATGTATCGGCAATATTTGCACGGCAGTGCGATGTGCAAATACGGCGTTTGCGTGCATCTTCCTGTGACATTATCTCTAATTGTTCTCAGTATGTTCAGTTGTAATTGTATGCTTGTTCTCAGGTGGAAGAAGCGCCGGAACTAGCTCTTAGTTTTAAGATGTGATGTGTGGCACAGTTATGTAAATAAACGTCTTTCTTTCTTTTCTTTCTTAATCAAACTGACGGATCTAAACTATAATATAAATAGACGTTTGACATAACATCAGCATTCAACTATGATTCAACTGAACCTGTAAGAGACAATTTTGATTTAGTTGACTAGGAATCCAAGCTAGGACTAGGTACCACGTCATTGTGATAGATAATAAATAAAATAAACTTTTTATTTTCTCATAATTTCGACTCACATGTACCTATTTACCTATTTCAGCTCGTAATAATTGTAAAATAGAAAAATGAACGCAGATTTTGCTTCAAAACAATATAACTCGCTAACAAAACATGGCCGCCTAAACATACCATGGATAATGGATATCATTGAATTCCGTCCCATATAAAGCCGCCAGCAAACCGTCATACATGCAGGCAATCACTCAAATATTTGCCGCTGCTGGCTTTAGAGCTATGATATCGAGGCTGTTTGCCGACGCTGAATATTCCGGCCGAGTGAGCAAAGGTAATGTTTAGTTCATGTATAGACAATGTATCGGCAATACTTGCACGGCAGTGCGGTGTGCAAATACGGCGTTTGCGTGGTTTGCTCACGTGTATGCTCTATCGCCTTGACGGTTGCTACCGACAGCTTGTGTAAGACACCTTTGTATACAAAGCTTATCCATACCTACTAATTTATGTTTGTAGGGGATAATCTCTGGAACTACTAAACTGATTTTGAAAATTCTTTCACCAGTTGAAAGCTACATTATTCCTGAGTGACATAGACTATACATATTCTCAGCGTACATATTCAAAATCCTTTGATTTTTTATCGTTTTGTATTTTATGTCTTTTTTCTTGTACCTTTATTTGTATTTAAATTTATTATTAATTATCTAGTTAGTGTAAGTGGCACTGCCGTTCTAATAAGATGTAAAAAATAAAATAAATAAATAAATAAATATTCTATTTTCAAAAACATCCCTACGAAAATTGTAATAAGATACCCGTGCGAAGCAGGGGCGGGTCGCTTGTTTTAAAATAAAATGCGAAACTGTCTGTCTGTCACTTTTTCAGACTTCTACGTTAAACCAGTATTAACAGAAATTAAAACAAATTAAGTATAATATCTTGCATCAAGAATAGCGTAAAGCTTATTTCACACTAGGGGATATAAATTATATTATAGTTTGGTCAAAATAAGCATTAAAGGTTAGGTACTATAACTCGCATAGGGCTAATGTTGGGAACACCAATATACTTATAAATTATTAATTGTGAAAAGTCCCCATCGATTTATATTGATACACAGACACATACAAACATTCGTCTTTGTAATATTGGTGTGAAGTGCGATGTGATTAGATCACAGATCAGATAGAACATCATTTGAACAGTCGAAACCTGCAGTAGTTCCCACAGCGGCCACAGTGCAGCGTGTGAACTATTGCAGTGTTAATAAACAACTTAATTAGTCCCAACTCCGGCACCCGCCGCGCGAACTTCGCGATGCATTCACAACTTTGCTTTGTATACAGACTTTCAAATAATGCAAGGTGGCGCTGTAGTTGCCGCTTCTAGATTATAATGAATTTTGCTTTATTTTTGGTTTAGTTTTAGTAACTTTATTAATTAAGTATCTAAATTAAATAGTTTGATAAATTAATTAATGACTAGCTGATGCCGCGACTTCGTACGCGTGGATTTAGGTTTGTAAAAATCCCGTGGGAACTTTTTGATTTTCGGGATAAAAAGTAGCCTATTTCCCTCTCCAAGTCTTAAACTATACCCATGCAAAAAATCATGTCGATCCGTTGCCGATATTATGAATTGATAATGTGAATAAAATAAAGTTTTTTATATTCTACTTGTATATTACATAGTAGTTCTATTAACTATACCTACATAATATTTTACGCCACATAAACTTCTAGACCAGCGTAATGAACTTTCTCATTTTAAGTTTTAATGATATTTACTTTACCCTGCCACAGGAAGCGTTTTTTTATGAATTTATTCAGTTGCCAGGAAGCACTCGCATTTCGCCCCGAAAGTTCTCGACGAAAATTGCACTGCAAGTCAGTAGCGGTAAATATTTGAATTGTAGAGCGGGATTGGTTTGCTTTCTACGTATTCAAAGGCAGTGTTTACATCGAAATATAAAAATTCCTCGCGATCTCCGCGTCAGTCGCTGCTAGACTTTGGGAATTGCCACATCGATTGGAATGGAATTTGTGTAAGGGATTATTTCCTGACTTGTTTCACTACGGCTTAATTCAATGCACACCAACGCGTGCGCGGTATTTTGTATTGGATTAAATGGTTTGAAGACAAGGTAAGTAAGGAAGCGAATGTTGTCAAGACCATTAAAGCGTTAAGAATGCGATGGGCAGGACATGTACAGCGCATGTACCCAAGAGCACCGAAAAAGTTATTGGACAGCAAACCAGAGGGTCGTAGAGGCCGAGGAAGACTAGAGGTCGGAGGTGGATAGACGAAGTGGAGAAGGACATGAGGGTTTTGGGGGTTCAGAGCTGGAAGTAAGCTGCTTCTGACCGGCCCCGATGGCGGAGTTTTCTTGCCTAAGTCAAGGCTCTAGGTGAGCCTTGGCTTAGTAGCTGTTGCGCTTTGTTGATTATAATTGATGATAAAATGGTCTAAAATAAGTGAACTCTGTATCTACATATATAAAAGGAAATACTGACTGACTGATTGATCTATCAACGCACAGCTCAAACTACTGGACGGATCTGTTTGCCATGCAGATATTATGACGTAGACATTCGCTGAGAAAGAATTTTTGAAAATTTAACCCATAAGGGGGTGAAATAGGCCCATAGAGATTTGAAATTTGTGTAGTCCACGCGAAAGAAGTCGCGGGCATGAGCTTGTAAAGCAACTAGATGAGACTTCGTGATCTGCATGGATTTAGTTTTTTTGATCCTGCGGGAACTCCTACTTTTTCGGGATAAGTAAGTAGTAGCTTATGCCCGTCAAACGTTAAAGTTGGTTAAATAGATGGGCCGTGAAAAGATAGCATACAGAGAGAGAGACACACTTTGCATATCCAGACTAATATTATAGAAAGTGTGTCTGTCTGTCTGCTAGCCTTTCACGGCCCAGCCATTCAACCGATTTTGACGAAATTTGATACAGAGATAGCTTGAATCTCAAGAAAAGCCATAGGCTACTTTTTATCCCGGAAAATCAATGAGTTCCCATGGGATTTTTGAAACCCAAATCCACGCGGACGAAGTCGCGGGCATCGTCGAGTTTTATAATATTAGTATGGGTTACGTTTGATTCAATACTACCTGCATATTATATGAATTGCAGACTCTAGAGCGAAGGTTTCCATCTTACTGCATCATCAGTCATATCAGTGCCAGTTAATATGAAATTTTACGTCTCGCCAATTTTGATAGTATTCGATAGTCGAAGAATTCAAGAGAACAAAAAAGTAAAATGAACCTAAAGCTTCTCGATTTAAAGTCAAAAATTCAGTAGGTAGATTGGTTTTAATTTCGCAACGTACAAACTTGAGCATAAAAACAAGGCAGTTAAGGGCAATTTTATTTCAACGCTAAAGTGTATCTATCGACTCTCAAATACTATCAACGTTGGAGAGAAGTAAAATCTTATACTAAGCGTACAGTTAATGAAATAAAAATAAAGTTCGTGTAATTAGCTCATCACACTGCTGCACCCACTTGTGCAGAGTAGTTTTGAGATCTTTTAATTACGTTTTTAATTAGGTATTTCTTCTGAAGAATATTTTCACAGTTTTAAGTCGATCTTCAGATGTTATAAGAGCTTTTTTTTATACACGTTAACACCTATTTAATTCGTTGATTTTTGAAGCCCATTTAAGTAGTACTCTCAGTCAGCGCTCTAAGTACTCGCAGACATGATGTATAATCTCTATATATATAAAAACCGGCCAATTGCGAGTCACGCTCGCGCAATGAGGGTTCCGTACTACAGTCGTATTTTTTCGACATTTTGCGCGATAATTCAAAAACTATGATGCATAAAAATAAATAAAAATCTGTTTTAGAATGTACAAGTGAATACCTTTCATATTATGATACCCCACTTGATATAGTCACTCACTTCGAAAGTTGAAAATACTAATTATTAGTTCATAACCACAATTTAATTTTATTGTGTGATCTAACCCTAAATTCACGGTTTTCAGATTTTTCCCCAAATGTCAGCTATAAGATCTACCTACCTGCCAAATTGATCTGACAAGAAATCTGACAGACGGACAGACAGACGGACAGACAGACAGACAGACAACAAAGTGATCCTATAAGGGTTCCGTTTTTCCTTTTGAGGTACGGAACCCTAAAAATGAATCGCTGAATGTGTTGCCAAGCGTAAATCTCGAGAACAGCTGAACCGATTTCGCTAATTCTTTTTTATAATATTCCTTGAAGTACGAGAATGGTTCTTACAGAAAAAAAAATTAAAAAAATTGCTTGAAAAAGAATTACTGCTAGGCGGTACGAAGTTCGCCGGGTCAGCTAGTTATATTTAAAAAAAAGTTAACGGAAACCATTTGACGCTCGATTTCACGCATCGGACATGAAACGGTATACCAAGATTTTTAGTTGTATAGAAAACAAATTTGTTTGAAACAAACTATGCATTATCATCATAAATAATGTATTAAATAGCTTGTGCACTGAACCTAAACGATCTATAAAGGTTTTAACAGATTCATTCGTGATTTATAGTTGATTAATGTCGAATCTCATTTTAAACACGGCAACAAAATCGCTGCGTTAAATTACATTTTCGAATATAATTTTACACTTCTCGAACTGCGTTTAACAATTTTATATTCGAACGATAATTTATAACTTCAATGCAATGGTATATTGCTTTTGATAGGCTCAACGCCGCGCCGTTACAGTGATGAATGGGCATAATACGAATCAAATAGTGTTAAATCAACTATATTACAAATATATAAAAGAAAATTTTGATTCAGTGTAGGATGTGTAGTTTAGTCATTCTTTTATGAGCAAACTTGTTTATGCCCGCAACTTCGTTCGCGTGGACTACACAAATTTTAATACACTGAATTTCCCCTTTAGGGATGGAATTTTTAAAAATCCTTTCTTAGCGAATGTCTGCGTCATAATAGCCTTCTGCATGCCAAAAAGCCCGATCCGTCCAGTAGTTTGAACTGTGCGTTGATAGATCAGTCCTTCCTCCTTTTCCTTTTCCATTTATATATTTAGATTTATCTGTGTCTGTAGTTTTTCAGATTTCTGTAGAAATGTGTAATTTTAAAGTTGATTGAGTTTAAAGACGTCATGAATCTTTGAAACACATTTTTACAGAAATCTGGCATAACAAATGAGAAAACGAAGAGCAAAATTGTTAAAAGATGAATGAAATTCTTAAAGATTTCAAATTCTTATTTGATTACCTGTAAGTGGATAAAAAATCTTAAAAATGCTTCTTATCATTGACTTATATAAATTACTTCTTATGGACATGACTATTTAACAAACAATATGGCAACGACTCAGTGCTGCTTTAGCACCAATGCAGCCTCAGTGACGTCTGGATTTCAAATGGGTCGTTCATTAGTATCTAAGAGGTGGCGCTTATTTATTTGGTTCCAAACCCGTGAAAATTTTTGTTCGTTTGACCATATCTCGTCATTTATTATATTAGAGACATTATAGAGCCTCAATAGCTCAACGGGTAAAGGAATGGACTGAAAACCGAAAGGTCAACGGTTCAAACCCCGCCCGTTGCACTATTGTCGTACCTACTCCTAGCACAAGCCTGATGCTTAGTTGGAGAGGAAAGGGGAATATTAGTCATTTAACATGGCTAATATTCTTAAAAAAAAAAAAAAGTTTTATATCGATGTTCTTTACTAGTTTCGCGGCAGATTTTTTCCTAAGAAATAAATCAAGCCTTGTTACTACATACCTGAGGACCGGTCCCTGGTACCAAGTACCGAGGCGATCTGAGGCCGCTCCTCGTTTATCACGAGCTCCGCCTGCTCGTTGTACACGGAGTGCACTGTGGAGATGCAGGTCAGCCTCAGCTGGCCTCGCTCGAAGCTGCCCGGCCTCACCATGAAGGACAGCTGGCTTATTGATGCCACCTGACAAATAAAATTAGGTTAGCGAAAAACACAGAGAATTCAAAGAGAGAAGTGAAAAAGGACCCCGGATGGGTGCGAAACTAGTCGGGCTATTTAGTCGACGTGACTACGTACGTAGTTACGTCAGTATAGTCGGGTGTAAGATATGTATAACACAGAGAATTCAACCTCAAGAGTACGCATACACAAGGTTTTGCATGAAAACAAAATCGTAAAATGTTGGCGGGGGCAGGAGAGAATGTTTTGTTGTTGGTAGACTCAAAAGTCAATCAAGACAATGTGCGGAATGGGGAACGGGCGTGGGCCAATTTTTATGCTAAGCAACTGCCTACGTTTGGCGATCTTCGGCTATTAGGCATCTATAGGTGGTAGTCTGTAGAGAAAAAGGAGTAAAATATTTTTGATTACAGAAACATCATCACCATTCTTAGCAATCCTTTGCCAGGTCTCTACTGAGCACGGGCTCCTCTCAGAATGAAAAGGGCTTGCGTCATATTCACCACGCCAAGTGCGGATTAAGAAACTTCATACACCTTTGTGATTGGTTGGTGACTCAAATTAGTTAACACCCACTGAGGCTTTTGCCTCTATCAATTGTATGGGAAAAGGTAACAGAGAGACTGCTATACTTAATTTTTTCCGCGGATAGAGTATAGTTATTTTTCTTATACTCTCAAATCACACCTGCGTGTCATGAACGCGGGATGCGGGTCGCGTTGCGGGAGCTCCCACGACGCCAATCTATACGTGTACCCCTACACAACTACAATGCAAATCGCAAACCTCATCTGTTAGTGCATTGTTACAGATTACTTTAATCACTAGATGCGTGCGTCCCACTCTGCAGTTGCGGTCAAATCGCGTTGTAATCGCGCAAGTGTGCAAGGCACCATTAAATATTATCATGAAAGGCGACCGCCACGAAATTCAGGTTCCCGCTTCCTAGTTTGCTCGCGCAGGTTTGGACGATGCTTTAAGGTACAAGATGGGAGATAATGTGTAATTAACTACTAACTTGTATAATTAAAGTTATTCAAAGACATTAGCGGCAAGGATGTTGGGTTCTCAGTTCTTGTCTTGTTGTCTTAAACTTTGAGTAGTTTGAGCCAGTTCGATCTGCTGTGTGGATATTGAAGTTATTGAATAACTTGAATATCCAATTTGCACAAGTTTACAAAGACGCCGCGTTCGCGTTGGTTAGTTTTGATTTGGGACATTTCGTCGAAGCCGTTTATTAATTTAATGTGAGTTATTACTCACATTAAATTAGCTATTACTAAGCTGTGGTAGCTAGTGGTTAGGACGTCCGCCTTTCAATCGGAGGTCGGGGGTTCGATCCCGGGCACGCACCTCTGACTTTTCAGAGCTATGTGCGTTTTTAAGTAATTAAAATATCACTTGCTTTAACGGTGAAGGAAAACATCGTGAGGAAACCTGCATGCCTGAGAGTTCTCCATAATGTTCTCAAAGGTGTGTGAAGTCTGCCAATCCGCACTTGGCCAGCAAAGGTAGACTATGGCCAAAACCCTTCTCACTCTGAGAGGAGACCCGTGCTCTGTAGTGAGCCGGCGATGGGTTGATCATGATGATGATGAGCTATTACTTAAAGATTATGATATTTAATGTAATAACACGGACCAAAAATAACTTTTTGCACGACTAGCTTATTCCCGCGATTTCGCCCGCGTGGACTACACAAACTTCGAGCCCTTAGGGGTTGAATTTTCAAAAATCCTTTCTTAACGGATGTCTACCTCACAATAGCCATCTTCAGTCTAATCCGTCCAGTAGTTTGAACTGTTTGAACTGATAGGTCAGTCAGTCAGTCAGCCAGTCAGTCAGCTTTTCCTTTTATACGAGTATATATACAGACTACTCTAAAAAGAGTTCATGTGAGTTTTTTATTCCACCATTGATATTAAAATTTATATAAACAGTCTGAATCAAGTCCGAGCCTTCAATTTGATGAATGAATGATGTGATGATTCCTGACACCCACTATCGTTAGAGGGAAACAGGTAATATAAGCCTTTTGGAGATTTTACGACCTATAATTTAAAATGAATCTAATTAATATATTAGGTAACGATAACTATACCTTTTTAGATGACTCTACAGTCGGTATAGGATCAGTGATGTCTTCATCCATGTTGTCCTGACCTTTCTGCGTTGGAAACATGACCGTGTCTTGACTCGGCAGTATCTCTCCATCCTGGAAATAAATAGGAAAATATGTTTATCTGACAAAATAGGGCGTTTGTTGTATTTCGTTCTATAATAGTAAATACATTTTTTTAAAGAATATTAGCCATGCTAATCATGCCTAATATTCCCCTTTTCCCTTCAACTAAGCGCCAGCTAAGCTATTGAGGCTTTTATTTTGTCTTCATTGCTATGAGATTAGCTTCCCGTCCCCGCGTCTAAGGCGTTTGCTAATCAAATACTCACTTTTACTCTCTTCTTCTCTTCTTTCTCTTTATTGTAAACTAGCTGATGCCCGCGACTTCGTACGTGTGGATTTAGATTTTTTAAAAATCCCGTGGGAACTCATCAATTTTCCGGGATGAAAAAAAGCCTAGGTCCTTCCCCGGGATATAAGCTAACTCTGTACCAAATTTCATCAAAATCGGTTGAACGGTTGGACCGTGAAAAGCTAGCAGACAGACAGACAGACAGACACACTTTCGCATTTATAATATTAGTATGGATGTTTTTGGTACAAATTACATAAAATATAAATTAAATTAAAATACCTACTAATGAATCAGTAGTAAAAAACCGTAGAGACTAGAGAGGGAAAATCCAAGAGGCGTTTATTTATCTAGCGGTGGACGGCTATTAATGAATCTATCTTTAGATAATAATCCGTAGATAAGTAACTTTGCAACGTTGTTATTTGTCAGAAAATACCATATTTTTGACTATAAAAACATTGCAATATTGTCTATGTTGGCCTTCTATTCTATTCTAATGGTCTTCTATTCGGGAGGTATCTAGATGCGTGTAAAAGATGTGTGAAGTCTGCCAATCCGCACTGGCCAGCGTGGCATCTTATGATGATGATGGCCGAAACTCTTGTCATTTTGAGAGGATACCCGTTTAATAACAAAGAAAGTGGATGCTTAAACTATTTATCACAACATTATCATAGAAGAAACATTCAAGATTTCTCAGAGCAGTTTCATCCGAATGATATTATAATAACTTTATCGGCCACTCATCGAGACAACAATGGGCTGTATTACTCGCGATAATGAATATGTTCAAGAAACCGAAATGATTGAGAGCCAAAACATCGTTTGTTAGGGAGGCAACATTAATCACTGTCAGTAACCAATTAGAGTATAATAATTGTTGCGAGAAAATCTCGAATCGCCGAATACCGCCGAGACATGAATTAGTTACGCCTTAGATTACTTTCGGGCTATTGTTTATATTTTCATGCGCGAAATAGAAATGAGGCTGTGATTAATTAAGGCTCAAAATTTTATAGCGAAGTCAGATGCTTCTGTTGCGTCGATAAAATGATTGAGTGCTCACATAGAATTAGATATCCATATCACTACCCGTCTATATATATAAAATTCAAAGTCCTGACTGACTGACTGACTTACATATCAACGCACAGCCTAAACCGCTGGCCCTAGAGACATGAAATTTTGAGAGTGTGTTCTTTGTAAAGAGTAGGTATCCACTAAGAAAGGATTTTTTGAAATTCCACCTCTAAGTGGGTTTAATGGGGGATGGAGGTTTGTATGAAAGTCCGTCATTTTTCAAGATATTAGCATGAAAATTGGTTTTTGGGATTTCGGTCACAAATGAAGAAATATGTGTTTCAGAATTTTTGGAAATTCAACCTCCACCTCGATTTTCTGAATTCCACCTAAGCGAAGCCGGGGCGGGTCAGCTAGTAATATTATAAATGCGAAAAGTGTTTGTTGGTTTGTCCTTCAATCACGTCGCAATGGAACAACGGATCGGCGTATTTTTTGCATGTGTAGTTAAAGACTGTATAGATCTTAGCCTCAGTCTAGTCTCGGGGTGAGATCTTTAAAGCGCACTCTGACTTTGCTTAGACTTAAGACAGAGTTAAAACAAGACAGAACTACATCTCTCACATAAATCTGTCTCGTTTTAACTCAAACTTAAGTCTGAGAAAAGTCAAAGTGCGCCCTATAGATCTCAGACCGGTCCCGTGACGCGGTTTACATACACACAAACGCGTCAACGCTCATCAATAAACTTCCTAACACAACCAATCGCGATCATAGTGAAATAGAACTTGTCACTTACTTGTACAGTATCAACAAAAGGCCCGAACGCTTTCCACGGACTGAATATAATATTGCTGTTTTCATCTCCAGGTGCTGCAGTGCTTCGATCGTATCTCGGCAGGTTGATCGAGATAGCCGGACTGGGTAGTATTCTTTGCTGTATTATTGGTTTGCCTTGGATCTGGAATAATATAAACACATTTTCATTATCATCATCATCATCATCTCCACCCATCGCTAGTCCACTACTAAGCGCGGATCTTGGCGACACGTTTGTGCCGTGGGTGGTAGGCGGTACAGCCCTGCATGGGGACCTCAGCGGCACATGGCCTCTTTCTGTGAAACTGACATATCACTGAAGGAGCCGCAGAGCGGGAACAAGAGCTGGACGCTGACGCCTACCCGCTCCGCAAAAGAAGACAGGGGAGAAGAAGGAGACTTTATACTCACCTTCTCCCGCCTTAGGTATTGGGTGTAAACCTGTGCCGGTTCAACGTCAGGACGTCGGATCCGGATTTTTAGTGGGTATGCTGAAGGTTGTAACAATTACAGTGAGTTCCACATAATACACTCTTGTGCGGGATGCATTTCTCTTAAGGAATGGCTTCTGAAACAAACTTACTCGGATACTGAAAGACTTTTGGATATTCTAGTGTAACCCCAATTGTACACAAACATATACAAAGACACTCACATATGCAAATTATACATGCTCATTCACTTACACCCCCACACACACGCACTCACGCACACACAAACACAGATAACATGGACTTCCACGCACATATTATTTTGTTTAGCTCTTATGTTTAGTTAGTATGTTAGTTAGTATGTAGTTAGCTTTGTATTCACCGAGCTGAAGGCCCTGTTTTCCGAGACACAGTTTCTACTAGTTCGGAAAACAGGTGCACAGTATTGTTTTGGTAAGAATTTTATAATAATTAGTTTTAAGGTACGTGTCAATACTAACAAAAATATGATTTTGTATTTGGTGGAAATAAATGATTTTTACCAGCGGGAAAAAAATGCGGTCGAAGCCTGAAGCCTCACACCCGACCGATATTAAGAGACAGTATTTTAAAAATTACTATAAATCCCAGAATAGATCATGCTGGGATTCGAATCTAGGACCTCCCATTTTTAAGACAGCGCCTAACACGAAAGTCGTCGAACTTGTAAAAGCATTAAATTAAACCACTTTGCTACTAAAGTCTTTTCATAACTGGCGGTATCTTAAGCCTACCCTGTTCCCCAGCCGTCTAAAATAAGACAATAGGTACGCCTCGTCGTATGTCCCAAGACACTCGACAGTAATAGAATTTTGTAACGTCCTCGTGTATTATTTGCCCACGCTTCGATACTAAGATTATTTTGAACTAAGATACTCTCGAGATGGGACGAAGCTTTTATCTATCAAATAGATAAACACTATTAACTTGACCGATATTACGTTTTTTCAAGAACCGTTATTTCTACATTTAGCTTTACTTGTCCACTAGGCTACAACATTTTTAGAGATTTTTATGATACCTAAATCAAAAAGTAGGTACTTATATGTGGCTTAGAAAAAGAAATTTAATAAAAACGTATTTTAAAATATGCAAATGAGGCTTTATTTTTATACGATATCCCACATGAACAAACCAACAAACCAATAAACCAATAAACCAACAAACAAACACACTTTCGCATTTATAATAAGGGTATTGATATCACGACCTTCAGCAATGAGCAATACGACGCAGAGAGAGACCATAAAAAAGTAAAAAATTTGAAATAAGTTCTCTCGGATGATCTCGAAGGTCTCGGTTGCTATTATTCCATCCGCGAAACCCAAAAGTCGTAGACATGGCGTAGAGGTAAAAAGTCATGCACGACAAATTTATTCAAGCCGCGTCCGCTCTGGACCTTTGTGTTGCTAATTCCATTTTATTCTTTTCTATTCTACTGTCATTACGTGGGCTAACGTCGTTTTCAATAGGTATGTTCAATAAGATTCGAATGCACAAACGCTCGAATTTTTGATTAAAATAAAACGTGGGAGATCTTTGACATTATCATTATTCAGGTTGATATTTCTCACTTCCAAGCTTTAGTTAAAACCAAATGATACTGATCGGGTTGTGACCTGTGAAACTAAAGTGGCAATAAGCAGGGCACATAGTCCGAAAAAAACCGGCCAAGTGCGAGTCAGGCTCGCGCGACGAGGGTTCCGTACTTCAGTCGTATTTTTTCGACATTTTGCACGATAATTAAAAAACCTCGATGCGTAAAAATAAATACAAATATGTTTTAGAATGCACAGGTGAAGCCCTTTCATATGATACCCCACTTGATATAGTTATCTTAATTCGAAAATTGAAAATACTAATTACTAGTTTATGACTACAATTTCTTTTTGTGTGATATAACCACAAATTCACGGTTTTCATATTTTTCCCCTAATGCCAGCTATAAGACCTACCTACCTGCCAAATTTCACGGTTATAGGTCAACGGGAAGTACCCTGTAGGTTTCTTGACAGACCTATAAGGGTTCCATTTTTCCTTTTGAGGTACGGAGCCCTAAAAACTGATAGATGTTGAGGTTCCAAGGTACTAGAATGGCGACCTCGCACCGAGAAGCACAGCGTCCGCATCCCCACTAGGTGGACAGGTGACATCAAATGAGTCGCAGGGAGCCGCTCAATTCAGGCGGCGCAAAACCGTGGCGTGTGGAAGTCCCTACCTATATCCAGCAGTGCACATCTATCGTTTGACGATGATGATAATACAAATATGACGACGAAAGCCAAAAAGTGACGACGTTTTAAATCCGTCGCGCGTGTCATTCACTTTGGCCGCGACATATCGAAGTCTCAATCAATCAATCAGCCTGTTTGCGTCCACTGCTGGACATAGGCCTTTCCAAGAGCACGCCACCACACACGATCGTCCGCCTTCCTCATCCACCCACTTCCCGCTATCTTCTTAAGGTCGTCAGTCCAGCGGGTTGGAGGTCGTCCCACACTGCGCTTGCTGATACGCGCTCTCCACTCCAGAACACGTCTGCCCTATCGGCCATCGGTTCTGCCCACTGCCACTTCAGCTGGCTAATTCGTTGGGCTATGTCGGTCACTCTGGTTCTCTTACGGATTTCCTCGTTACGAATTTTGTCCCTCAGAGAGATTGTGGACAAGACCAACTGTCAGTGTCTACGTTTCAGCGCCATACGTCATCACAGGTAGGACACACTCATTAAAGACTTTCGTCTTTAGGCTTTATATATCGAAGTCTAGGTACCTTTATATAGAAGTACTTAGCAAGTCTAATTGGGTCTTTGTAACATTTGAAGCCGCTCCAGTAGGTAGGGAACCTGTTGATGATGTAGGCATGTAGTTTTGTGGTTTGCTTGTTGCGGCCAAACTCTATCTCACACAATACTCTAACCATAGTAATTACCTATGCATAATTAACTTCACAGCACCTGTTTCATAGCATGTATGAGATGTTCGTATAATAGTATCCGTAACACTGGAATTTATAGTCAAGATAGGGCTACTTTAGAGGACCATACAGATGACATGTTAGTTGTCATGTTCAACCTTTGAAATGCATTATGTTTCTATATACAGAGTGTAACCAGAACTACCAGTCATACTACCTAAACACAATCCAATACCAATAACCATTTGCCTCATTTTGTAGTTTTAGTGATTTAGTATTTTTCAAACCCGCAATGTATAGTGTGAAAAACTCGGGTCAACGCCTACGACGCGGCCTGTGGCGGCAACATTCGTTGATCTCTAGCATCACTTAGATGTTTTATTTGCAATAAATCGTAAACTTTTACAAAATTATAGGATTTATTTGTATTTTTTTTCGCGTTTTTTGTGGTATTACATCAGTAATCATCAATATTATCACCTGTCTTTGGTTTTGCCAGCGTTCTGGTTACACCCTATATACATGTCGTCTGAATGATCCCTTAAAGAACCACTATCTGGTCTATGAATTCCAGTGTAAGAGGCCGTAGTCTTCTTCTTAAACCACTAAGCTATCACTACTTGGAAAGCTAAAATACAAAGTATAAAAAGTATTGTAAAAACAAATTATAATGTACTGAATGATACCCGCAACTTTGTCCTCGTGGATATAGGTTTTTAATCCCGGGGGAAGTCTTAGATTTTCCGGGATAAAAAGTAGAATATATGTTAGGTTAGGGTACAAGCTATCTCCATTCAAAGTTTCAGCCAAATCTGTTCAGTAGTTATTGCGTGAAAGAGTAACAAACACTGACACAAACCTTCCCTTCATAATATTATTATTGTGAAATAAAGTTATGTACCTATCCTACCTAACGAAGAAGTGCTTAATTTCGTTAGACTTTCGTCTTGGCCTTATAAAACAGAGAAGTCTACATAAGGCAACATAACGATGTATTAAATTAAGTCACACACACGTCAACCGTCACTAAAGCAGCTGGTGACATACGTGAGAAGAAAGTGTGACACCGTGACATGACCCAGACATGTCAACTGTCACTTACAGTCAGAGAATATAAAACATATATAAAGAAAATACACATCCTTTATATTCAGAGCGTGGGGTTTGTAGAACGACAAAAATATATTATCGTCTCTGAAACTTTAATACTAACTCAGATTTAGGTATGTAGTTTTGAGAACTAAGACCTTACAACTACCATACGTACCTACATACGAGTCAGATTGAAAACCTTTTCATTTTAAAGTCAGTTAAAAGGAATGCTCCCTTTAGTTACTATAATTTATTGACGAATTTAAGAACAATAGAGAGGGAGCCCGTGAGGGCCAGACCTTCGTTATTTTATAAAAGCTGAAAGTTTCTCTGTGTTGGTGACAATACCAACACAGGGAGGAACGATCGTCGATCAGCGACTATGAATTTTGGATCATGGTGACTTTGGCAGGTTACAAAGACGTATAAAATCTTTCGTCAAAGTATAGGAATGTCTAAATTTTTATATTTTCTTCAGTATCTTGATAACTATTTATAACAAATCGAAATATAATTTGGTTCAAAAATAGTGACGTTATTTTTCACCCATTTCAACGCCCTATCATGAATCTCCTACATTCCAATTCACAGCTCAAATATATGATCCTTTCAAAGAGCACCCTAATACCCAATTTGCTAAATAAAGTTCCCCGCCAAGATAAGGCTGTTATTATCGATATCTATCACTGACATCACTATTTCCTATAAAACCGTTTTCACGTGAGTACGGTAGAGTGAATGATGACAACGCTCAATCATTTGCCGTCCTACGATCGTGCAGCAGGGCAAGCCAAGCTATATTTATAAACGTCTACCAGCCTGTCGTAAGCTATCGACGCTATTAAATATGTAAATGGAGGCAAATAATCAAGCTTTTAGTTGAAAATTCTAAACTACTAATATGGGTCAAGGTAGTAAGGCTTTAAAATTTAAATAAACCGATTTGGAGACAAAAATGCAGCAATATTTAAGCTTATTAAAATTAGCCTATCATCTCTGTTTTCAGAACGCAAACTAGTTCTGTACCTAGGTACTAAATTTCTCAAAAGTGGTGAAGCGGATGGGCCGTGAAAAGGCTCTAGATAGACAGTCAAAATGTTTTCGCATTTATAATATTGATATTATATTTTACTAGCTTATGCTCGCGACTTCGTCCGCGTGGACTACACAAATTTCGGACACAAAATTAGAATTTTTTTGGTCAAATTGCTGGTTAAATTACAGCGCAGTTAATGACAGAAAGAATGGAAAAAATAATAAAATTGAATTAGCAACACAAAGGTCCAGGAAGGACGCGACTTGAATAAATTTTCCATGCATGACACTTTTGCCTCCGCGCCAACCGCCCGCCCGCCCGCCCGCCGCGCCGGCCGTTTGAATTGTGCGCGCGAATCATAGCCGGAAATGAATGAAAGAATTTTTTTTGCACAGGTAAAATGGAGGGATTTTTTATTCTAAGTAAATTAATTGCAGTGTTTTGTTCTCTGCGTATTTTTTTTAAAGGTAAAATGAAGGAATATTTTTCAATTTTTTTCTGAGCCTTCAGAGCCTTCAGTAGTTTGTGCAATGTATACGTGTAATTTGTGTACTTACTCACTTTTGCCTCCGACTTCATCTGCGTGGATTTAGGGTAGTTGCAAAAACTGCTGCAGCATTTTTTTTTTGCATAAATATACTTTTTACTATAGATAGGTAGGTTAGTAGGTATAGTACGCAACAGGTTGAGATGGTAATTGGGGAGGGAAGAGCCCGCACACCCTCACAGCCCCCGCGTTAACCATTTGCGGGGGAATGCAGGTGGCGTGCGAGTGTGCGGGGCGTCCCCCCGCCTCATACCCCGATTGCCATCTCAACCTGTACTATACATATTGTATTGTCGTGGTGATAGCCTATTGGTTAAGATGTCGGTCTTCAAGTTCCTTCTATCCACGTTGGTAGCTTCGGGATATCCAAGGTTCGATGCTGGGCACGTACCTCTAACTAAGTATTCAGGATTATGTGCGTTTTAAGTTATTAACTATCACTTGTTTTAATGGTGCAGAAAAACATCGCAAGGAAACTTGCACGCCTGAGTAGTTTCCATATTATTCTCAAAGGTGTATGAAGTCTCCCAATTTGGCCAAAACATTTTTAATCTGAGAAGGTGACCCGTGCTCAGTAGTGAGCCGGCAATGCGTTGATCATGATAGCTTAAAACATTAAAATTAATTTACTCTTCGTATTTAATGTCTAGGCAGTGCTCATGCATTATGAATTATACTCTTTAACCTAATCTAAGGCTGGCAAAGTTCCAACGTTGATAAAGTGATAGTGATCTTCGTAACCCATTTACGAGACAAACGTTATTGTGGAGGTCGCAGGATGTGGAAAATCTAAATAAAAACTATCAAAATTATCTTATCGATTTCGTATCTGATGTATTGTGGTCTGGTGGGATTTGGTCCGCGAGGACTATAGTACGCGACAGGTCGAGATAATCGGGGTGGGATGATAATAACCTAAACCGGGGCGGGCGAGCGCAGACGTTATGCGGGACGTTATGCGGGTGAGCGGGGCGTCCCCTGCCTCATAGCACGATTGCCATCTTGACCTGTCGCGTACTATAAGCACCTATAAGTATAAGTGGCCCTATTTACGCAAACCAGAACCAATCCGCACAATGATAGATGAGTTTTGAGAAAAAGCAATTTTTGTCCACTTTGTGTGTAGATAAAATATAAAGTTTACTGTCATACCAAGTGAGTCCAGCCTGATATTAATACTATGCTTTGAAGAAGAAGTATGTTGTACTTTATACCTATTATCTAAATATTATAAAAGGGAAAAGTGACTAACTAACTGACTGACTGATCTATCAACGCACAGCTCAAACTTATCGGCAAATCAGGCTGAAATTTGGCATACAGATGAGCTATTATGACGAAGGCATCCACTAAGAAAGGATTATTGAAAATTCAACCCCTAAGAGTGTCCTTTTTATTTTATGCGTAGGTACTGTGCGTATACACGCTGAAATTTTAATGGTTGTTTTCCCAAAGCGAAATGATTTTGTCGTGGTATTACAATCGATTTATAAATATAAAAAATTATTAGGAGTCAAAAATGTCAAATTTACAATCGAGAAAAACAAAAATCGAAAGAGACCTCGAACCAATAGTAGCACCACGTGCGTGCAGGCTAGTTTATGCCGTATCACTACGCGCGAGAGTTTTTTCTGCTCTAAACTTTTTCACTTTATTGGCAGCGCGGTTTGAGTGAATGTACCTAGCTACTATTCACATTACATCTAGTGGGTTACTATAGTTTCTCACACTGTCGAGTTGATGATTTTTTTTAATTATTTCAAAACAAAAACATTTTTACTTTTTAAGTTTAACTCAAAACTTCGATAGTACTACTGAGGGCAAATCGTTCTGCCGCGGGAAGACAACCACTAAAACTTCACCGTGTATCGTATTGGCTTTAATTTGGAAGGAAGATTAGAAACAGATCCAATATTATTTCCCTAATAATGTTCCCAGAATATACTAAAGTAAGGAAAACAATATAATAAATACTCGTAGATTAGAATAAAATAACTCTTGAAGACACACATCCATTATTCACACGCAAAGAGTCATCAGCGGGCAAAAGTTACGACGCCTCAGATCGTTTTCACCCCAAACACAATCATATTTCCATTATTAAAGATCTCTGTTGATATCTTCCATATATTTTCGACGTTGTCTCAAGTCTCACAGACTCATTGGTATGCGCACGACACAGTTTATTCAAGGCATTATTTACGCCCTCTGTCTTCAGTGTTCTTTATGGAATTACCGACTCGATGTGTGCCTTGAGTTCATAAAATAACTAGCTTATGCCCGCGACTTCGTCCACGTAGACTACACAAATTTCAAACCCTTTTTACCCCTTTAGGGATAAAATTTTCAAAAATCCTTTCTTAGCAGATGTCTGCGTCGTAATATCTATCTACATGTCAAATTTCAGACCGATTCGTCCAGTAGTTTGAGCTGTGCGTTGATAAATCAGTCAGTCAGTCAGTCAGTCAGTCAGGCAGGCAGCTTTTTCTTTTTATAAGTACATAGAGAAGATAAAAGATAAATGTGCAAGAGACTAATACTGAAAGTTGAAAGCCATCGTAAGCTCATTAGTATCAACCGATAGACCACTGCTGGACATAGGTCTCTTGTAGGGGAGAACAGCAAATAGCAATAAATAAGCAAATTAAGAATAACAATAGAATTAGCAAGTTCCAAGCATTATTTATTAAGGGGACTCAGTTCAGTGCTTTCTCCATACAAACGTAGGAGGGAAATTACAACAATATTCGATATTGTACGCACAAAACTAAGAATTATATCGATTTATCTCGTCATTATCTAGGTTTATTGATATATAAAACATTGAAAAAAATATTGCTTTAAAAGTTACGAGGCTCAAAGATTCCTATTTCAACACTAAATTAATGACAACTTTGGGCGTAAATAAATAAGATTAGGGACATGAAAATTCTAAAACAATTTATCATTAGACGTAGTTTATTTATTCATTAGTTGAAATAACTTTACTTTGCCAACATAAATTCAGCAGTTTTTTCTCAAAAATACATTTCCTAAACCCTTTTCGCGCGCTTGATTTCAGTGAAAATCATCGTGCCTCTCAACTTTCTCATACAATGTCAAGTGAAAAGCAAACATGTTACCCACGTGCACTGCCAATTTCGGTCGAGCGTCCTGCGTCACCTTAAGCACGGGTCTCCTCTCCGAATGAGATAAGCTTAGGCCATATTCTACCATTCTAGCCCAGCGCAAACTAGCATCATTTATACACATTTGAGAAGATTATGGACTCTCAGGCAAGCAGATTTCCTCGTGAAATTTTCATTTACCGTTAAAGGAAGTGATATTTAATTATTTAATTGCTTAAAACGCACCGTACATTTTTAGAAAAACTTTTTTTTCCACACGGGCTTGTCTTGTACAGTGATGAGATTAGATTAGGTACGAGTGTTATTGTAATATTTTCATAAACAGTACGAATATATAATAAAAAAGTCATATTATATTTCCCCTATATTCCCCAAACATAATCATATTCCCATTATGACATATCTGTGTTGATGTCTCGCATATTATCTCTCGAACGTCGTCTGTGGTAGCCTCATTGGTATGCGCACGACACAGTTTATTCGACGCTCTACGAAACCCTGTTTACAGTCTCCTTTACGGAATTATCCATCCGTTATCTCGTATATTTCCGCGGTGAAATTGCTGCTCTCTACGTCTTAACGCTTATATTATCACGAACTAAAGTCGTTCCATTGATGTGCTCAACTTTATTTAACACGTTCTATTTTATGGAAGCAAGACGAAACGAAAAGTCCTGGTGAAAGTTTATGACTTCAAAATAATGGCATTATACCTACCAATACTATCTTCATAGTATGACATAATATCTGTGTTGATGTCTCGCATATTATCTCTCGAACGTCGTCTGTGGTAGCCTCATTGGTATGCGCACGACACAGTTTATTCCACGCACTACGAAACCCTGTTTACTGTCTTCTTTACGGAATTATCCATCCGTTATCTCGTATATTTTCCGCGGTAAAATTGCTGCTCTCTCTGTCTTAAAGCTTATATTATCACGAACTAAAGTCGTTCCGTTGATGTGTTCAACTTTTAAACACGTTTAAATTCTACACGTTTTTGCGTTCTATTTTATGGAAGCGAAACGAAATGCAAAAGTCCTGGCAAAAGTTTGTGATTTCAAAATAATGGCATTTTACCAATGTTCATAATAGCGTACCTATAATTCTTGCTGATGAGAAGACAGGAAAGAGGATTTTTTTTTAAAATTCAAGTTAGCCCTTGACAGTGATGTTGCAGTCTAAGATGAAAGCGGGTTATCCTGGAAGGGGTATTGCAGTTTTCATTAAACCCATACCCTTTTGGTTTCTATGCGACATCGTACCGGAAGGCTAAATCGCTTGGCGGCACGGCTTGGCCAGTAGGGTGGTAAATAGCCGCGGCCGAAGCCTCCCACCAGACAACAGAATATATGCGTAATGTAAAGTATCTACTTCTTCCCGATATACTACATTATTTACCCACCTCCCAAGGTAAAGGAAACTTTCTTATCATTAAACAGCACCCTTTTACCAACTTCTCAACACAAATAAAAGTTTTCAGCTCGAGCATCTTTGCGCTGTTTCATTGTTTCGCCAACAAATTGTTCTTATTTGAAAGAGATCTTCTCCATCCGGCCATTTTGCTTGTTTATCCGATTCTACACAGTTTCAACAGGCTTTATCTGGATTGCCTCTTTCATGAAATGTTCATTTTTGTGATCATCATTATTATTAGCTTAGGGGCGTCCCAGTGACACTGGTTATTCCAGCCCTTCTGCTTGGGGCATTAGCTTAAATTACCAAGTGGTGGAGGCGCCATGATGACCACTACCCTAGAAAGTATGGGCGCTCGCATAAAGAAATTTTAAACTTTTGTGAAAATGTGAAACTTATTACAGGTACAACAGTACAGTACTCGTCCGAAAGTAATGTACATCGACCTTTAGAAGCAGATAGCAGATTTGTAGAGCATTGTCTCTGTCGTTGAGACAAAACGTCATATAGGTATGAGTGACAAACACAACGCTCTACAAAGCCGAAAAGGCATTCTAAAGGCCGATGTACATTACTTTCGGTCACGTACTGTACCTAGACCCGACAACAGCTGATATTAAACTGACTGCAGCAGCACAGAAATAAATACAAATACATTGTACAAATGTCAAACCCTACTCACAAGATATCCCGTTGAAGAATCCATACTGAGATCCGCATGCATTCACAAATGGCATAACTTGTAAATATTCTATCTGTAGATATACGATAGATATACCAATAAGACGTTGAATGTTTAAAATCACAATGTCGTCGTCTTGAAAACTTTTATTTATACTCTCTTGCTTCAACTTTATATCTGTTGCAAATAAATCGGGTTAGTTAGATGTAGTGGAAAAGTTGTGAGAGCTGTGGACGTGCTGTGGCCTTATCGTTGGGAGGACCCAGGTTCTATTCTTGGCAGAATCTATTTATGTGGGAATCTCTGATGTCGTCTGTTCAGCTAGTATAGTGCCCACGTGCGAGATGGCCATTCTAGCACATTGGAAACCACAATGAAGCTATCGCAATAAAATAATGTTACTTATCAATATTTATAATGAATTTTATTGTTATTTTTTATAACACACCACGATTACTATTCCAACCTGTCACGGACGATACCTATACATTCTTGTCTACAATTTCGAATGCAGAGCTACACGATTGCCAGATAGGCCGGGACATGAACATTAGACATGATTTTAGCTTATTGGAATTTAGTAAATAATTCCCGGTAGCTGTAATAATAGTCGTATGCTAAATACAGAGCAAAACAGTAAGCTTCCAGTGCACGAATTTGTAATCCCCGAATGGTACAACAGCTCTAAATTAGTAAATATCGAGTCCTGACAATCGCCAGCGGCTAAGACCAGTTAATAAATAAACTTCCGCAAACAAAGAGATATGGGACAAGCTTACACGGGGGCTTTATCACAATATACGGGGGTTTCTCTATAGTCGGTTGGGGTGTAGTAAAATTTAACAAAGTGAAATTTATTTCTATACCCCTCGCTAACTGATTATAATTAAGTTTGACCCTTTACTGAACTAAATATTTTAAAGTTTAACAAAGCAATTATATTTTAAAATGTTTTACGTTATATTGGATTAGCTAATAAAATATTTAAAACTAGATGACGCCTGCGACTTATCGTCATGGGATTAAGGTTTCTTAAAAATCCCGTGGATATTTGATTTTTTGGGATAAAAATATTTGATGTGTGGTTTTAGGATGCAAAAAAATTAAGCATCTCTGTACCGAATTTCGTCATGATCGGTTAGGTGGTTTAGCCGTAAAAAGTAATAGAAAATTGCTATGGTAAAGTCATAGCGCTATATTAAAATTTATTATTTCTTATTTTAATTTATTATTTATTATCTTTAACTTGCAGTTTACAGTTGGTTTACGGGTTGACAGCAATTTTAATTGATTGTATATTAATTATAATATCACTTGAAAAAAAAAACTGTTAGGCCACTCTGGCTCTCATGGCTTCATTTATGATATTAGTATGGAAGTATGGGTTTGAGTGTGCATCCGAGTTACATTGTGGATTGTTCAAGCGAGATGCATGCCGAGTAGTTCTGCAACTGTATGCAAGCGACAAGCTGTAACTTTCTTTGTTTTCATTTTTGTTAGCGATTTTATTCTAGTGTGACTAAAAAGTTTGTGTTTCACAGTAAGTGTTATTTGAAATTACCATATTTATAAGGCACTAGCTGATGCCCGCGACTTCGTCCGCGTGGAATTAGGTTTTTAAAAATCCCGCGGGAACTCTTCGATTTTCTGGGATAAAAAGTAGGCTATGTCACTCTCCAGGTCTTTATCTATACCTACCCATGCAAAAAATCACATCAATCCGTTGCACCGTTGCGACGTGATTGAAGGACAAATCATTTTTATCCCGGAAAACCAAAGAGTTCCCACGGGATTTTTAAAAACCTAATTGCACGCGAACGAAGTCACGGGCATCAGCTAGTAAGTAATAGTTTAATGCTTTTGGCGTCGTGTTTGTACTCTTTTTTATTTAAAATAAAAAACATTGTTTTTCGTAGTAGACATAATAGCTTACTCCGAATATTGTTATATTTTTTTTTTTAAAGAATATTAGCCATGCTAATCAGGACTAATATTCCCCTTTCCTCTCCAACTAAGCGTAAAGCTTGTGCTAGGAGTAGGTACGACAATAGTGCAACGGGTGGGGTTTGAACCGCCGACCTTTCGAAATTCAGTCCACTCCTCAACCGTTGAGCTATTGAGGCTCAAATTATAATTATGATTTAGCGATAAAGTAATATAAAATAGGATCTAATTGTCTGTACGCTACGTATGTAGTTGTAGGTAGGTACAAGTGTACAAACAAATATTTAATACTGTTAGCAATAAGTTATCTTGAAAAACTGTTGCATAACTTTGTTGTTATTATTATAAAAATAAATGACATTTAAAAATCAAAATCAATCAATCTCTCAGGACCGTCAATTCCACAAACTATGTCCTTATTTAATTTTACGTACATCTCTGTGAATTTGTAATAAAGGAAACCCAATTCTGTGCACATTTTGGGTTTCCAGGTCAAGCGATTTCAAATTTCTAGGATATAATAGATTTAAACAGTGAATTTCATTTTACAATGAACTGGGGTGAAATATAGTTATAGTTTGCTCCGGAGCTATGAATATAAATTTATATTTGAGTGTTAGAAGGAGAAAATGTTTTTATTTTTTTGACTTGATATTCAAAGCCAATTCAACCATTTTAAACTTGAATGCAGTAGTTTTTTTTTATGTGAAAATATAAAGCTTAAAGCTAGCCTTATCTAATTACTATACAAATCATGCCCGCGTGGAATGGTGCCAAGAATACTGGCTGCATTTCCGCGCTGGACAGCCAGGCTGATCCGTTGCGCAAAAAATTAGCCAGCCCTTCTGTCACCAGATGAGGCTATTCATCATCATCATGATCAACCCATCACCGGCTCACTACAGAGCACGGGTCTCCTCTCAGAGTGAGAAGGGATGAGGCTATTAATCGCGGTGAAATGTCTCGTAAATTTTTTTAGCACTAAGACTCCATGGCCTCAGGGTCTCCACGGCAAACGTAACAAAAATGTAACTCTCGATAAGAGAGGCATACTTGCGCCGCTTGCCGTTTTCAGTAGTTAAAATACACAATTATTTTTTTCGGAAAATTGAATAACTTTTTAGGAGTACGGAATGTCATTTTCCTCTAAAAATATTGGACCGATTTTGATGCATTTTTAGCCTTACCTCACAGAAATATTAGACATGTTTTACGGTTGCAGGTCGTTTGTATACAGCATTTTACTTCCTACCATTCCAAATGGTGGTGGTTAATCTTAATCTTTTATCTTTGAAGCCGCGGGCGGTGGCTATCAAGTTATAATCACACGAGGTAAGTAGGTAGGTACAATATTCCATGAATACTATGAATTATTAGAAAATGCGCCTATACTCGAAAACCGTATCAATGAAACCAATGAACCCATACATATAGTACAATGGCTTTGAATAGAATACAATAGATTGTCTCTAGAAAAGACACTCAATATTTGTACGATTCGCTATTGAGTTCGCCCGACACGAATCAGGCATTGTAAGGGGGCGGCGCAGTGTACTGAAGTTAGCGCGAAATTTAGTAGGTGTAGAGAGCTTACATCCCGGGAATAAACGTTCGCTAATTTTTATCCCGGATACATGAGATAAAAACAAAGAGTTTCTACGGGATTCTTAAAACCTAGAATGCCCTAGTAAATAATATTTCGACATTATTAATGAGCATTTCGATACAGACATTTAAAATTGTGCGCAATAAATTTCTGCTTAAACAACATTTCATTTAAAAGACTTTTTCTGTAGTGATGAGGAACGAATGCGCTTCGATAAAAGGGAAAGACTCATTAATCTGGAACGTCATGACGTCACGTCGACGTCAGTGCAGCAGACGTCAGCGACTAATTGATAATTACTTGTAAGGGTGCACTTCGAGTACCTACAGAGTATATAAAATCGATAAACTACGGAAACAGCTCTTTCCAGCTCTAGTTTCAGGATGTAACTTAAAATTTTATTTATTGCTTGGGTAACCTGAAATTTTTGATGTCATAATTGATTGTAATAATCAGCGGTAATAGCCCAGTGATTAAGACTTCGGCTTCCTGTTCGAGAGTCCGGGGTTCGATTTCGGGTAAAAGTTAGTAGGTATTGTCGCGTCAGTACGGCCCACGCCGCGCGTGCATCGTTCTTTTCGACTGCGGCCCATGGAAGTCTACCTTGTATTGATACGATGCCGTTTAACGGTATGGATTTGATAAGCTGTCGTACCCTTTGCAAATTGCAGTTATCGTGTCTCCATGCCAACATAGAGCTGGTCACAGTTCACTAGTCATTGAACAATAACGTACTTATTTACATATCGATATGGTTTACTCAATTATCAACCTTCAAAAGCAAATTTGGGAGATTAGACCAAAACACTATATTTTAGTATGTGGCAGTCGCCATTGGATACGAAACCAAGCCTTGACTACTCACGCCGCTCTCACTAGATGGCAGCACGGGTAGCTTCCTCGAAAGTGAAAGGAGAACATGCAAATTTGAATCGCACTACGAGAGTTTTCTGAAATCTGCACTATATAATTATAAAGACACAACCGTCGCGTCGGCCCAGCTGGCGCTACCAAGCAAAACCAACTAACTGCTCTCCCTTTGGTACGGTCGAGCATACACACCACTTCTTTACAAGTAGGTACACATAAAATATCATAAAAAGTCAAAAGAACTTACGTCTCTTCCATTGAGCAGCCAAGTGAGATTAGCTGGTGGATCAGCTGGTGGCGAGATGCATTGCGCTCGAAGCGAGTCGCCTGATGCATACCAGCCTTTTTCTGCTTTGATTGTCGGCTTATCTGGTGGTAGTTCTGTGGACAATTTAAAACATAATAATTAATTATTAGAAAGGAGCTATTCTAGTCATTTAGTCATTAACTAGCTTATGCTCGCGACTTCGTCCGCATGGACTACAAAATTTCAAAACCCTATTTCACCCCCTTAGGAGTTGAATTTTCAAAAATCCTTTCTTAGCGGATGCCTACGTCATAATAGCTATCTGCATTCTGCATGCCAAATTTCAGCCCGATCCGTCCAGTAGTTTGAGCTGTGCGTTGATAGATCAGTCAGTCAGTCAGTCAGTCATTCAGTCAGTCAGTCAGTCAGTCACCTTTTCCTTTTATATATTTATATATAAGATTAAAAGATTATTATTCTTGCATTCCAATATTGATAAATTATTAAACAATTATATATTATTATTACAATATTGCAGCCCCGTTGGGGCACAGCAATTTTAGTAGGGAGACGGCGCTAATTAATCGTCAAGTAGATAGTCATTAATCTTGTAATAGGCTTCTTCGATTGAGAATTTTTTGAATGTACCTACCTATTGATGAACGCTATATTATTCTCAATTTTTTTGATGTTGTCTGGAATTTTATTATAAATTTTCGAACACATGCAGTTGTTCTACTCCCTTTACTGGCACTGCCAAGGGTCACTGGTAGAGATATCTCATTGAGATAAGTGCTTCCCTGTCCACTTTTACTCTCTTTTTCTCTTTATTGTACATAAAATGTTTTAGTACAAATAATCACTAGATTAGCAAACTTAGTAGCTCCCGCACATGGCTTAAAAAAGGTCTACACATTCACCTCGGTGCGGTGTGTGTATGGTGTAACTGTATGTGTAGGTAAACTAGGTAAAGTTATTATTTCCCCGAGCGGCGCGGAGGTGTAGACTGTGGCACCATTCTACATCATCATCTTCACCGTCTACAGATAGACGTCCACAGCTGGACATAAGTCACTTGTAGGGAGTGCCACGTAGATTAGACTAGCTTCAATATTTTCAATATAAATAAAAGTAAAAAAAGTATTCTTAATTAGGTTTTAATTCCGCTTTTCGGCTATGAATTCGTAAACGATCTACCTAGCTAGATTAGCAAACTTGGTAGCTTTCACACATGGCTTAGGAAAGGTCTACACATTCACCTCGGTGTGTGTATGGTGTAAGCGTATGTGTATTATTTCCCCGAGCGGCCCGGAGGTGTAGACTGTGGCTAATTAAGGAAATTGTTTATACTTTATCAAAGTTACGAGCGGCTCCAGTTAAGTTATTACACGATTTGCGGTTTAAGCGTAAAGTGTTTTTTAGGGTTCCGTACCTCAAAAGGAAAAACGGAACCCTTATAGGATCACTTTGGTGTCTGTCTGTCTGTCTGTCTGTCAAGAATCCTACAGGGTACTCCCCGTTGACCTAGATTCATGAAATTTGGCAGGTAAGTTCTTATAGCAGACATTCGGGGAAAAATCTAAAAACCGCGAATTTGCGGTTACATCACACAAAAAAATTAAATTGTAGTCATAAATTAATAATTAGTATTTTCAATTTTAGAAATAAGATAACTATATCAAGTGGGGTATCATATGAAAGGGCTTCACCTGTGCATTCTAAAACAGATTTTTATTTATTTTTATGCATCATAGTTTTTGAATTATCGTGCAAAATGTCGAAAAAATACGACTGTAGTACGGCACACTGGTTGCGCGAGCTGACCCGCACTTGGCCGGTTTTTTATTCATATATTTTCTAGCTTATGCTCGCGACTTCGTTCGCGTGGACTACAAAAATTTCAAACCCCTGTTTAACCCTTTTAGGGATTGAATTTTCAAAAATCCTTCTATCTACGTTATCTACCGGATCTACGAATATCTACGTTATAACAGCTATTTGCATGCTAGACAGCCCGATCCGTCTAGTAGTTTTGAAGTACTTAGTTGGGCTTAAAAAAAAATACTTATATGTAAAAGCCGTTTCCGCTACAATTATCAAGGGTGAAAAAGAAACAGAATCACCGGATCGCAGCTATTTCGCGCAAGATTTATCTTAAAAAACCGGCCAAGTGCGAGTCAGGCTCGCGCAATGGGGGTTCCGTACTGCAGTCTTATTTTTTCGACATTTTGCACGATAATTCAAAAGATATGATGCATAAAAATCTGTTTTAGAATGTACATGTGAATACCTTTAATATGATACCGCACTTGATATCGTGAGTAGTTATCTCACTTCGAAAGTTGAAAATACTAATTATTAGTTCATGACCACAATTTAATTTTATTTGTGTGATCTAACCCTAAATTCACGGTTTTCAGATTTTCCCCCAAATGTCAGCTATAAGATGTACATACCTACCTGCCAAATTTCATGATCATTTCATTTGATTTCATCATTTCCCTGTAGGTTTCTTGACAGACAGACGGACAGATAGACAGACAGAAACAAAGTGATCCTATAAGGGTTCCGTTTTTCCTTTTGAGGTACGGAACCCTAAAAAAATATCAGAATCACCGAATCGCAGCTATTTCGCGCAAGATTTATCTAAAAAATAAAACAAGCAGGCTCCAACGAACTGCGAATGTCAATACACTGACTGCTTCAGAGCTACGATAACGAGTGAATCTTGTTGGGATTCGTCGCAAACATTTCTCCGTGTTAGGTAAGTACTGTTTACACCTAATCGTGTAGTTTGAAGCTGGGTAACTATGCAAATAAATGCAGCAATGTATGTTTCGTTGGATCCAAATATTCGAATTTGCTTATAAACAACCTTTGGAGAGAAGATAGCGAGCAAACGAGCAGGCGGGTCACCTAATGTAAAGTGATTACCGCCGCCCATGAACATTTGCAGCACCAGAGGATCCGCCGATGCGTTGCCGGCCTTTTAGGAATTTGTTGGTCCGCCCCTTGAATAACCCCATGTTGTAATCTAGTTGCGGTGCGTCTTAAAATCCGTGAATTTAAATCTATTAAAATCCGATGCGAAATTAATTCCGCAGTGCACGTGCTTCTATGTAGTTCTGTAGTTCACAGATTTTGCGGGGAAAATCTATCTAAATAATAAAACAACGAACTGTGAATGTCAATACACTGACTGCTTCGAAGCTGCTTTATATAACGAGTGAATCTTGCTGGGATTCGTCGCAAACATTTCTCCGTGTTAGGTAGGTACTGTTTACACCTAATCGTGTAGTTTAGAGCTGGGTTTAACTATGCAAATAAATGCAGCAATGTATGTGTCGTTGGATCCAAATATTCGAATTTGCTTATAAACAACCTTTGACATGACATGATCAACCCATCGCCGGCTCACTACAGAGCACGGGTCTACTCTCAGAGTGGGAAGGGATTTACCACGTACCATACCACGCTGGCCGTGTGCGGATTGGTAGACTTCACACACACATTTGAGAATATTATGGAGAACTCTCAGCTACTCTCAGGCATCAACTCAGAAAGTTTAGAAATACATGCCCAAAGAGAGTCCGAGAAATACGGACCCCCTTAACAGAGGACCTTCCGTCACTCGCTCCATACAAACTTAGTTTCATTCGCATTTGAATACTAGCTTATGCTCGCGACTTCGTCCGCGTGGACTACAAAATTTCAAAACCCTATTTCACCCCCTTAGGAGTTGAATTTTCAAAAATCCTTTCGTAGCGGATGCCTACGCCATAATAGCTATCTGCATGCCAAATTTCAGCCCGATCCGTCCAGTAGTTTGACATGTGCGTTGATAGATCAGTCAGTCAGTCAGTCAGTCAGTCAGTCACCTTTCCCTTTTATATATATAGATTAAGCAACCAAAGTCAACAAAATTTTGTAGACACGTTTGTGGTCATTTTTGCTGTGGTTTGCCAGATTTACATAGAAATGTCTAGTTTTAAAGTTACAGGTTTAAAAATCCGTATGTAAATCCTTGAGCCGTGTAACTTTCAAACAAAATATTTTAACAGAAATCTGGAAAAACACAGACTTAGATATACAACATACTACATAACGTATTTACAAAATTTCATTGAGTTTCATTGGTTGGTATTCAAATGAGAGTCAAAGTACGTTTATTTACTACGAATTAATCTAAATATATAAAAGGAAAAGGTGACTGACTGACTGACTGATCTATCAACGCACAGCTCAAACCACTGGACGGATAAGGCTGAAATTTGGCATGCAGATAGCTATTATGACGTAGGCATCCGCTAAGAAAAGATTTTTGAAAATTCAACCCCTAAGGGGGTGAAATAGGGGTTTGAAATTTGTGTAGTCCACGCGGACGAAGTCGCGAGCATAAGCTAGTTCCTCATAAACACTAGACTATCACCGCTTAACTAATTGTTAGAAGGTGGAACAAACAATTTCTATTAAATATCTGTCCCGGCTTTACTCACGTGTTTAGTCGATGCTAGCCGGACTAGTTTCGAACCCATCCGGGGTCCTTTTTCAAGGGAGTCAGTTCGCGCACGCGTCGCGAATGTGACAACCGCGTCAGACAACCAGTCACAACCGCGACGCGTGCGCGAACTGACTCCCTTGAAAAAGGACCCCGGATGGCTTCGAAACTAGTCGGGCTAACGTCGACTAAACACGTGAGTAAAGCCGGGACAGATATTATATAAGTATAATGGAAATCACTCACGATAGTTTAACTTTAAACGCTAAAATTTCTATACAATTAGCCACCGTCTACACCTTCAGTCTCCTGAAGGATTAGAGAGTAAATCCCCCACACACCCGGCAGTAGGTACTTTGTGTTAAATACTTTGACCTTTCTGTAAGCACGTACATATGGCGATCCATTTAATCCTAAACTAGTTACTAGTAGCAATTGTACGTGTAGATAATCTAACTAACTTTACGTACACGGAATCGAAACGTGGCAGAACGTAGTTGGGCCCTCTGACAATAGATCAGATAGAGACACTCTCAAAGATACGTGAAGTCGCCAAATCCACACTTGGCCAACGCGATTGACTAGCTATGGCTGAGAGTGTACTCAATACTCAGTAGTGGGCCGGCGATGGGTTAAGACGATGACAATGATGATACAGGGTGCAACCAAAATGCTAGCAAAAACTTAGCGTAATTGTTATACTATCTAAACACAATGCAATACCAATGACCATTTGCCTCATTTTGTAGTTTTAGTAATTTAGTATTTTTCAAACCCGCAATGCAGTATAGCGGGCAAAACTGTAGTCAATGTCCCCACCTACGACGCGGCATTGACTCCGAATGGCCTACTTAGGCAACGTTCGTTATCCTCTAACGTCAGTCAGGGGCCCTACCGCGGTTGTTTGACAGCTACAATGTCACGATCGCAATCATCTCTGATTGGTTAATGCTCGCTCACTATTGGCTACAATGCATTGTTGCAACAAGAATCGCACAAATTCAGCCAATCAGAACAATTGAGATTGTAATAATGATTGATGCAGGTGTTAGACAATCGCCCTACTGATGTTTTATTTGCAATATATCGTGAACTTTTACAAAATATAGGATATGTTTTTTTAATTGGCATCTTTTTATGGTATCATATCAGCAGTGGCGTGCACAGGGTTTGAAGCCAGGGTAGGCATAAGCTAGGTAGGAACCTGTTTACTGGCAGGTCATAATGAAAAATATGCATTGAGCTATTACAACTGGGGTAAGCAGTGCATTCATGCCTCTATGACCTGCACGCCACTGCATATCAGTAATCTTTGGTACTATCACCTGTCTTCGTTTTTGCTAGCGTTTTGGTTACAGCCTGTATGGTAAAATCACGAAATACGTGCAAAATCATGAGCTAAAATTTATCTTCGCAAAAGTAATTGAAAAAAAAAACAATATCTAATGTTGGCGAAATTTCCCTAAGCCTAGCATTTGTCTCTTCAAGAGCTACTAAGCAAACAATAACATATAACGCACGAACACATCCGGGCCCGCGTTATATTGTATTTCATCCCGATTCAACAAGCGGATTTGTGTAAAGAAAAGAGAAAAACATTCCAAGTAAAGTGGGTATTACGGGCCAACCCTACGCAAAAAAGTAGAACACTTTTTAGGGTTCCGTAACCGAAGGCTGCAAATGGGTCCCTATTACCAGAGTGAACTGGAGTGAAAGAACTCTCGGTTCGATCCTGAATCTACGATATATGTCAAATATGGTGAAGTGAAATCATAGAAAAATAGAGCTACCTTAGGGCTACCTGCATCAAATGTACTAACATTTTGATATTTGCCAGTGACGTCGAAGCCTCGACGTTTTGTTAGAAGTTTTCTAACGGTAGTGAACTGTGCTACTAACAAGCCTACGCTTTCCGTCCGTCGGTCTGCTTATCTGTCAGCGGACTGTATCTCGTGGACCAGAGACAACCCTCCACCTTCCATGGCCCCAACAACCTCTCGATTTTATGGGCCGAATCGTGCGAGGACGCCCGTACGGTACTTGCTCTTGGCGTTTTCCCGGGGCGCCTTCTTGACACCCAACAAATTATTTTATCTCTCCTCCCTGTCCCTTATACTCTCTCTCCTCTCCACTTTGGGGCTAGACGTCACTAGCACAGCTGAGATTCCCGCTGCTGCTCCTCCTTGGTTTCAGCCTGTGTATCTCGTGGACCGTAGTAGGTAGAGAGTTGAAATTTTCACGGTATATGAATTTCTATTGCCGCTATAAGAACAAATAATAAACATTAAAAAATCGCGCCATAAAAATTTAAAAAAAATTTGAAAGTGCTATATCTTGTACGACGGTACGGAACCTTCGTATGCGAGTCTGACTCGCACTTGGCCGGTTTTCTTTTTACATCAAAAAAGATATTGGAAAAGACTTTTGCGTTGATAAGAAAAACAATTCGTGCTCATTTGAGTGCCTACTTATATTTAGAGAGTACCTACCTACCTAAGTGAAAATGTTGCCTTGCGTCTAACATTCGAATAATGACAAAAAGGGATGTTATTTAATCGCCTTATTTAAAACAAAGAGCTTTGGCGTAAAAAGAAAAATCGGCCAAGTGCGAGTCAGACTCGCGCACCCTAGGTTCCGTACTACAGTCGTATTTTTAGGTGTTTTGTACGATAAATCAAAATAAATATAAATCAAATAAAAATCTGTTTTAGAATGTACAGGTAAAGCCCTTTTTATAAGACACCCCACTTGGTATAGTAGTAAACAACAAAAATAGGTATTTATTAAAAACAAGTTTATTTCTTAACCTGGGTTAGCCAAGTTTAAATTGAATTTTATTTTACCATTAAATGCAAAAAATATATAAGGAGTAGGTACCTGTATTTGTAGGTACAAAAGCTAAATAAATTTTACAAACATTTAAATTACACGGCATAAATCTCACAATAAACAGCGGGAGTTTTATTTTATTTAACTGCTCCCAAAAAATATAGCACAAACAAACGGGACATAATTTAATTCTCTTGCTTATATACCCAGATTTTAGTTTCGCGCTGCATAGCTTTATTAAAAGCAGGCCCGGACTCCGAAGTGGAGAAATACGTTAAGGAACCATTTACACTGGTAGCTAGGTTTTAGTTTTAGTAGGTCAGCGACGAAACAGTTTATGAAACACATATTTATTATCATGGATTTAAACTACTCAAACGAAATTTTTAAAATTCGCATATAACTTCAGTCTAACATAAGCAGTACTTTAGCGTTTAAACTACCGTGAGTGATTTCCATTATAACTCCCTTGAAAAAGGACCCCGGATGGGTTCGAAACTAGTCGGGCTAACGTCGACTACACACGTGAGTAAGCCGGGACAGATAGTATTTATAAGCAGTACTATAGGAACAATTTTCTTCAGTGAAACATGACTATAATCTCGACACTTTCTTGAAATATCCATCATCATCATCATCATCATGATCAACCCATCGCCGGCTCACTAGAGAGCACGTGTCTCCTCTCAGAGGGAGAAGAGTTTTGGCCACAGTCTACCACGCTGGCCATGTGCGGATTGGTAGACATATCCATACCTAGTATAAATATTATCAATACGAAAGTTTTATAAACTGTGTTTGCGCTAAGCAAATAAAAGAATATTTATTATTTATTTATTTATTTAAAGTGTGTCAGTCTGTCGCTAGCTGTTGCTGTCGCTGCTAGCTTTAATGGATCATCGGTTTAACCAATTTTGCCCTCATTCTCAGAGAAAAGGGTTGATGATGATGATGATAAAGTCAAGCCATTGGAGTCGAGCGTATAAATTATAATATGTAAGCCTGTGTGAGAGTGGTATGTAGATTGACACGATTCAGGGATCAAGTGTAAATAGGCCTTAATATTGAAAGAGTCATATTTCGCATTTGAAGGGGGGAGCCGTGACGTCACAGGTGGCGCGGCGAAAAGGCGACGGTTGACTTTGTAATTCAAATCGGGACCGCGTTACGGGATACCTCAGAGGTACAGCGAAATTTAAATATGGAATATTAGATTGTTAAAATATACCGCTTTAATATTCAGATTTCATAAAAAGAGCGCGAATTTAAAAGAGTTTCTTATCTTCATATAGGTATTATAAGCTCTTGGAAAAGTGAATTCGAAATTTCGTATATTCTTGTTTGATCTCCGACGATCTTTTTCCATGAAACATCAAAGTTCTAACATTTAATTGAAAGCAAAAATAATACATCAATAACGTCTCTGACACAGGGTTGGCATTATTCTAAACAAGTAGTGTGAAACAATGAAACCATAGATTAATTATTGGTCTCGCTACGCTCTACAGTGAAACATTAAAAAACCAGTAAATATTTGATTAAAACCTGTTAACAGTTTAAAACAGTGAAAGGAATGAAACATTAAGAAAACCAATAAATAGTTGATTAAAACCTGTTAACAGTTTAAAACAGTGAAACATTAAAAAAAAAAACAGTTAATTTTTGATTAAATATGTTAGCAGTAAAAAACCAGTAAACATTTGTTTAGAACATGTTTTTTTTAAATTTTGTTTTAAAGTGAATTGAATGCATTGAACGGAATGTGTTCTACTGTTAAAAACATGTTTATTTTCCAAACCTGCTCTGACGTACTTTTTCCAATAAAATTAAAGTTTTAATTGAAAATAGAAAATACAAATATTTGTTCATGAACACATTTTAGCTTTTTTTTTCTATGATGTAACCACAAATTCATGGTTCTCGGATTTATTCCTTTACTTGTGCGATATTACCTACATACCTAATTTTATGATTCTAGGTCAAAGGGAAGTACCTTATAGGTTTTCTTGACAGACACGACGGAGATATGGACAGACTGACAGACAGATAGACAACAAAGTGATCCTATAAGGCTTCCTTTTTTCCTTTTGAGGTACGGAACCCTAAAAATGACACTCTGTCTTTTGGACAAGTATTTTTTACTAATGCTTTAACTTTACAGAAAGAGCTATTTAATAATATTTCTTAGCTTCCAATCCAGGCCTGGATTATTCCAAATTGTATCAGAGCAACTAGTTGATACAATTTGCTTTGTAATCTTGAAATCTTAATTAGGTAATTAGCCTGTGAGAAAACCTATTATTCTGTTTCTAGGTCGAAATTCTAGGTCTTATACAAACTTAGGACTGTTCCAATTTCAGTGTTTATAACAACAATAATATAGGAATGTAGGGGTTCCCTGGGATGGTAACCAGGGTTGGGTTTAAACATTTGCTTAAAACAAGTTTAAACAAATGTTTAAAAAACATTTTAAACATATTATAATTAAAAACCAGTTTTAAACATAATATGCGCTGTTACAAGTGGTATTTTAACTGTTTAAAACGAACATAACTCCCATAATAATTGAGAGGTGTGTATCTGAGATCGAACCCAAAACCCCTTTAATAAGGAACTCCTATATCCTTTAAACTATAAGGCTAAATCAAGTTATTTTCTGATAATATTAAGTACCAACATTAGCACTCCATATCTTGTATGATAAGAAATTAATTTCTATTCCACATTAATGTACGCGAAGCCTTCCAACTTGATCTGTAAGTAAATTACTCAGCGAAAATTGTCTAAAGATTCACCTTCCCGAATCCTCACTCAATCGTTAAGGTAGATCATACGCGGAGCGGTTCACCGCACCAGTAGGTACAAGGAATCTTAGCCTGTCACGAAAAAAGTACTTGTTTTATCAGTTTGTCTCTCCTAATTTCCTCTTCTAATACAGGTATTTTTAACGTGATCAAATCTGAAATGAGGAGATCCGTAAAAGAACTAGAGTGACCGACAAGCTCAATGGGTTGCGAAGTTGAAGTGGCAATGGGTAGGGCACATAGTTCGGAAAACCGTTAGACGTTGGAGTTCAAAGGTTGCGCAGCGTTGCTAGATCTCCCACTAGGTGGACGGACGACATCAGATGAGTTACAGGGAGCCGCTGGATTCCGCCGGCGCAAAACCGTGGCGTGTAGAAGTCCCTACAAAAGATCTATGTCCAGCAGTGGACGTCTATCGGTTGATGATGATGATTTTTAACAGAGTAACCGACATAAATATGACAATGCATTTAGCCATCATTCGGCGCACTGCGCTCCTACTCGCCGCCACTTGCCGCGCTGCGACTCTACTCTACTCGCTACTCTACTACTACGCTACTCGCTTTGCTTAAGTTAATGAGTTTTGTTACAAATTGCAACTACTAAGTAAAATATTATATTAAATTTTTCGTAAATACTCCGCCCTGAAGATGAGGTGACTGGCACCGCACTAATAGTGTATAATCTGCTTTTCGCTCATGAATCATGACACTCAAATACTTATATCGTATTTGATATAAGCATATTGTAACATTAGATAACTAAGTGACATTCTTAATGTTATGTGCTTGCATCTGAGTGAAAATTAGATATGTGGACTGCTGCTGTTGACAAGGCCGTGTGAACTACTCTTTAAATATAAAATGAACTACATCAAATGCTACTTTCAAACGCTTTTCCACGCACCACTGCGGCACGCGGCAAAGTGTGTGAGACGCCTTAATAAACAGAGAACTACATTAGCGTGATTGTCTACATTTGTTTTGCGAACTTTACAGAACTCCTGAGAGCTACTCTGCTAATTCGAACTTTGGTAATCTTTTAAACTAATTGAGCTGAACTCATGAACATTCAACTCATAAGTTCTAAATGTACTCATAATAAATGTTCATTATTATGTAATTTCAATAATGAAGATATTATGAATATTGTTAACTCATTCCAATTTACTAAATTGATGCTAGGTATGTTATGCTGTTCCCTTTATACTTGAAGCATTTCTTTTGCAGAACGATAAACTTCAGAATTTAAGTTTCCAGAACTTCTTTCCCTGTATATACCTACTAGTTTATGACTTAAAACTGCATCTGTAGGTTTAAAAATACAGCTTAGCGATTTGAATTGCTTCCGATTTTGTCAATTTTTATGAGCTTTTGAGTATGTTGCAAATAAAAATTCTTACAAGATTGCCATATGAAAAACCGCACCAAATTGAAAACCTTCTCCTTTTTGGAAATCGGTTAGAAATATAAATCATTTCAATCACTACATACCCATATTATAAATCCGAAAGTCTGTTTGTTTGTTGGTTTGTCCTTAAATCACGTCATAACGGAGCAAAAGTTCGACATGATTTTTGCATGGGTATAGTTAAAGACCTGGAAAGTGACACAGGCTACTTTCTATCCCGGAAAATCAAAGAGTTCCCACGGGATTTTTAGAAAACCTTATTCCACGCGGACGAAGTCGTGGGCATCAGCTAGTAGAAAATATTTAAAAGCTATCCACAGAAAATGTGTTATTGTTGCCACCACTAAGTTTAATATTTCCCCTACTTTACATTCAAGGGAGGCGGCTGTAAAACGTCCATCCGATGCCAAGTTAAAGCCAATATTAAAGAATCGTGGATCGTTTAAAAGGGCTACCACACGCACGATACTTTTGGCATCAGCGACCGGCGATTAGATCGCTTTTTTGAAGCTCAAAGCTGTGATTGAACTGTTAACTCCAGCTTAGAGTGCTTCCATTATAGAAATCATCCGTTACTGCGTGAAATAAAGAAATCGAGAAGAGTTGATCTAAATACATAAAAAGAAAAGTCTGGACTCACTGATTGACTCATCAGCCAGCCTAAACTCTTGGACCTGCCACTTTGAGATCATGCTCAAATGCGACAAGTCACTAAATCTTTATATCGTACCGAAACAATCGCTAAAACCGTTTTGGCACCTCAATCGATTGCAAGAAATCGCCAAATACGTAAGTGCATCGATGCTGCAACATCTTTCCATCTTGTGCTTTCTTCGAAACAAAGTTTGGGGATCATCATTCGAAAAAAAGGTAAGGGGGAAAACGACAATACCATCTAGTTGGCCCCAACTGTCAACCTCACGTGCTCGTGATGCCGCTTGCTAGATAACGGACGAGGCTCTGGCTACCGACCAACGGCAGTATATTATCCATTCACCCGGCCAGACAACTAGCCGGAAGAGGTGACATTGGTCTTGGGATTGAAATATCTCCAAAAATGCATGTGTCAGAAACCACTGCTACTAATTTTCCTAGTAAATCAACACGAAGAAAATCAAATAACGATGATTTGATCGTTGATGCTTAAATTAGTATCGCGTGTACTGTAGCCTTAAAACGTGACCCGGTGCCAATATTAAGGAATCGCCGATCGCTTATAAGACGGGTTATGGTTCTCGGATGCTTTTATACTGATTTATAGAAAAGGTTTTATTGAATTAAAAGATATAAAATTTATTATTAGTTCTGCTTTCCCTGTGTAATAAAAAACCTGCGCTTACATTCATCTTTTTTTATTGTACCAGACAATCAGTAAATTGATTTGAAAGTAGATCGTAGGATCCTAGGGGTGTAGACGTTTTTAATGTATAGTTCAATGCGATGTATAGTATAAAACCCATGAACGTCTTAGTTCCTTTCTATGACATAATCAAGCCTATCAATCAGACGTTGTTTTATGTATCATTTTTATAAATTGAAAATGTTACATTATATAAAAATCGGTCAAGTTTGAGTCAAATTCGCACGCGAGGGGTTCCGTACCACCGTACAAAAATAAATCTTTAAATTTTAAATTTTTATGGTAGCCATTTAAAAAATTGTTGTTGTTTTGTTGTCATAGCGGCAATAGAAGTACACATTCTGTGAAAATTTCAATTCTCTAACTATTAAGGTTCATGAGGTACAATGAGAGGTAATAATTTGCAAGGAGTCAAAAAGACGCCCCGGGAAAACGCCAAGAGCAAGTACCGAACGGGCGCCCTTCCGTGATTCGGCCCATATAATTGAGAGGTTGGTGGGGCCATGGGAGGTGGAGGGTTGTCCCTGGTTCACGAGATACAGCCCGCTGACAGACAGATGGACGGACGGACAGCGGAGGCTTAGTAATAGGGTCCCATTGGCACCGTTCGGGTATGGAAGCCTAAAAAATATACCCCTACCTAAACTGAAAGCTTGAAACGAAATGAATACTAGAAACTACAGTTTAAAAAAGTTATTGCTATTACCGTTGTACCGTTAAGCACTCACGTTTTATGGACAACAGCTTTTTAAAAAAAAGAAAGGTTATTGCTATTGCGTTATTTGCGTGTTTGCGGGTGGTTCGTTATGTAAATTATAGAGCATTTTCCGTCATTAGCGATATTTCCACCGCAAACCACTTAACATCGGCGGCGGTACAAAGTGTTAATGGCTGTTAACATCATACCATTATTTTTGTGGCTCTTTACCGTTAAACGTTTTATAGACAACTCTTTTTGTTTAAAAAACCGGTCAAGTGCAAGTCAGACTCGCGCACCGAGGGTTCCGTACTACAGTCGTATTTTTTCAACACTATGCACGATAAATCATAAAATATTATGCATAAAAATAAATTTAAATCTGTTTTAGAATGTACAAATAAATACCTTTCACATGATACCCCACTTGGTGGTGTATATCTTACTTTGAAAATTTAAAATACTAACTGATTATTTGTCATCATTTAATCATGAATACAATTTTTTTTGTGATGTAACCACAAAATCACAATTTTCGGATTTTTTTCTTTAAAAAATCCTACACCTACCCGCTAAATTTCATGATTCTAGGTCAACGAGAAGTACCTTATAGGTTTTCTTGACACACACGACAGACGGACGGACGGACGGACGGACGGACGGACGGACGGACGGACATCAACTAGTTCAAAATAATAATTGTAGACAACATTTATAGATTTAATTACTACCGTGAACTGCACTCAGCGCAAACACCAGGATAGCGCTTAGCCATATTCCATTTGAGCGTGATTTATCGAAGTGATCGCCGAGCGTCACGCTTAAGCGGTTTCACATTGTCTCGCTTAAGCAGTCGCAATAATCGATATTCGCTTCACTTTTATTGCAACTCGCTCGAGCCGTGACGATTGAGGTTGCCGCGGCGGTGCATTTTGTAGTCATTGGTTTCTGAACTGGAATAGTTTGTGCGACTCTTTGAACTGTGAGTAGGTACTTTGAACAGAAAAAGCGATTGAGTTTCTTTTAACTTCCCACTGACTATTTGGTGCGCATTTTTGAAATAAGAATCTGTGTGAAAAAGTAAGCTTGCCAACCGCAAAGAAGACGGCAGGAAACGGCAGGTTTTTTTTTAAATTTTTCCTTTCTTTATGGAGTGGAAACGGTAATAGTCTAGTGGTTAAAACGTCGGGCTCTTAGTTAGGAGGTTGAGGGTTCGATCCAGGGCACGCAAATTTAACTTTAAAGAATTATGTATGTGCCTTTAAGCAATTCAAAAATATTACTTGATTAACTTTGAAGAAAAACATCGTGAGGAAACCTCCACGTCTGAGAGTTTTCCGTAATGTTCTCTCGTAAAAGAGCATCCGCCGAGTTTCTTGCTGGTTCTTCTCGGTAGGAACGGCATTCCGAACCAGTGGTAAATTAAAACTACCTGACTATTCATAAGTACTTGTAAAAAGTTTACATGAATAAAAAAACATTCTATTCTATTCTATTCTCAAAGGTGTGTAAAGTCTGCCAATCCGCTGTTGGCCAGCGTAGTAGACCATGGCCAAACAATTGTCATTCTGAGAGGAGACCCGCTGCTCGAGTGCGGTAGAATGACAGCTACAATGTAACGATCGAAATCACCTCTGATTGGTTGATGCTCGCTCACTATTGGCTACAATGCATTGTTGCAACAAGAATATCACAAATTCAGCCAATCACAACAATTCAGATTGTAATAATGATTGATGCTGGTTTTACGAAAGCGACCTACTGTGCTCAGTAGTGAGCCGGCGATTTTTGTTAATCAAGATGAAATATTATCCACAGTACGTACCTACTTATGTAACTGTAGAACCTTTTCATCATGATCAACCCATCGCATCGCCGGCTCACTACATGAGCTCGGGCCTTTTCTCAGTTCTATAGTTATACAAGTATTGTGGATAATATTTCATCATGATCAACCCGTCGTCGCCAGCACGGATCTCCTCTCAAAATCTAAATATATAAAAGGAAAAGGTGACTGAGTGACTGACTGAATGACTGATCTATCAACGCACAGCTCAAACTACTGGACGGATCGGGCTGAAATTTGGCATGCAGATAGCTATTATGACGTAGGCGTCCGCTAAGAAAGGATTTTGGAAAATTCAACCCCTAAGGGGGTGAAATAGGGGTTTGAAATTTGTGTAGTCCACGCGGACGAAGTCGCGAGCATAAGCTAGTGAACTATAAAACCATAGTAACTTAAAATGGCGTTCTTTATAAATAAAGGAAGAGAAAGATGGTCTTGTCGGATGTCTGCGGTGTTTAAATTCAAGGAGAATTCAGAGAGCGCGCTCTATTTCACTTAAAGCAAGTAAGGATATATCGCCACAGTGGGCCAAAGATTAAGTGAATTGCTCGCGGTCTTACTTATTGCTGTTTTCTGGCGCCGTGTGGTTGTTCCACGAGCGCTTGTTTTACGATAGTTCGACGCCCGGCAGTTTGGTGGATTGATGGATACTGAGATAGGGGGCTATGAAGTTGTGTAGCTGTTTAAAATGTATTAAGTTTGCGCTGTTCATACTTTTATTTGTGAACAATATTTTCTTCCAGAATTTAGAAGCGTTCGGTTTATTGACGAAAAAGGAGAAATTTCAATCTAAATATATAAAACCGGCCAAGTGCGAGTCCGACTCGCGCACTGAGGGTTCCGTACCACAATCGTATTTTATCGACATTTTGCACGATAAATCAAAAACTATTATACTTAAAAATTAATAAAAATCGGTTTTAGAATGTATAAGTAAAGCCCTTTCATATGATACCCCATTTGGTTTAGTAATCTTACTTTGAAAGTTGAAAATAGCAATACTTGCTCATGAACACATTTTAATTTTTTTCTTGTGATGTCTTACTTAACCATAAATTCAAGGTTTTCAGATTTTTCCCCTCATGTCTGCTATGAGTCCTACCCTTCTGCCAAATTTCATGATTCTAGGTCAACGGGAAGTACACTGTAGGTTTTTTGACAGACAGACAACAAAGTGATCCTATAAGGGTTTCGTTTTTCCTTTTGAGGTACGGAACTCTAAAAACGAAAAGGTGTCAGTCACCTCCAGCAGGTTATCTCAAATCGAAGCTTTGTAGTTTTTGTGGCCAAATTTGCATTCATTTGATATGCGTTTTTATGCACCTCCCGTGTCCACCTCGGTGCCGAATTAGCAATTTAAATCCGTGATATCGTTTGCTTTAAAATAAATGTCTTTACATTTGCGGTTCCAACATAATACCTATGAGTACTAAATTTGCACTCTTACTTAATTGCTGGACTGCGGTTTGAATTTTATTTATATTATACGAGTAATTTATTATTCCGGTGGAGTAATCTATGTAGTTTTAAATTGGCCGAAACAAATACGTTTTATACCGCTAGAGAACATCCGTGACTGAAAGTTTTGTTAAAAGTTCTAGAACTAAAACTTACTGAAATGTATAATGATGTGATAATGACAGCTGACCATTGTAAGTTTTAGTGCTAATGAGCACATAGACAGATAAACAAAATCATGTAACTATTTTGCGCACCAAGTTTTAAATAGGCCTAGGTACTGGCATCTACAAAATGAAATTTTCATAATCTACTAGCTGCCCCGGCGAACTTCGTACCGCCTAACAGTCGATTCTTTTTCAAGAATCTTTTTAAATTTTACTCTGAGATGAATGAGATTCGACATTAATCAACTATAAATCACGAATGAATCTGTTAAAACCTTTATAGATCGTTTAGGTTCAGTGCACAAGCTATTTAATACATTATTTATGATGATAATGCATAGTTTGTTTCAAACAAATTTGTTTTCTATACAACTAAAAATCTTGGTATACCGTTTCATGTCCGATGCGTGAAATCGAGCGTCAAATGGTTTCCGTTAACTTTTTTTTAAATATAACTAGCTGACCCGGCGAACTTCGTACCGCCTAGCAGTCAATTCTTTATCAAGCAATTTTTTTAATATTTTTTTCTGTAAGAACCATCCTCGTACTTCAAGAAATATTATAAAAAAAGAATTAGCGAAATCGGTTCAGCTGTTCTCGAGATTTGCGATCAGCAACAGCGATTCATTTTTATATATAGAGATGAACCGTGCATAAAATAACAGGGTACATTATGGCTGAGTGTTAAAAACTGTCAACATTTATAACACCGCGTACACACTAAACAATAATTTACAACAACACACGCTCAAGTAAAGGGAGAATAAATCAGCGAATTTCTTCAGGAAATACTTATTCCGCACGCATTAGCCGACAAAATTGTTGGCTCCGTAAAAAGACCGCCATAACGCCGGTCGAAATTATTATAAATCTTCATAGCATTACCATAGACCAAGTTGGGGAACTTTGCTCTTCGCAGAATTCCCTCGTAAGTGGACAGTAACTCAATGAAGCATGTAAGTATTCTGTGACTCTCCTACTTTTTGCTCTCGATTCTATCTTGGAAACTTTCAGAAGAAGTACCCAATGATAGACAAAAACTTGGTGGTCGTGTATCCCGAGGTTTTTGTATCAAACAGCGTTAAAAAATCGCGAGAATTCGTTATAATTTATCAGTTAGTGATGATAGCTGAGACGCATGTTCTCCAAGGTAAGGAGGAATGATAAAGGTCGAAAAACGAAAGTCGGTCACTCATCTTGTAAATTACTTGGGACTACGTTGCCCTAGCGCTATTGCCTAGTTCAAACTATCACATTTTAAGCTACACTTCTCTCAAACTCACTATTTACGTATTTTTTTTCTGAAGATATTTGTTTTTGAGAGTAAAATTTGATTGTGATTTTTTGGGAGTAAAATATAATTTAAATACTTGTGAGAACCATTGGTAGGAGATATGACGGATTGTTGTCTCAAACTATTTCCAGTGGAGTCAAGGCGTCACGCTGTTGCGAGTGAGAAATAAAGCCAATGACTCCTTGGAAAAGGGACGGGGAGAAATGACGGGTCCAGAGCCCAGACGTGATGAATTATGTCTAATTTGCGAACTCTTCGACACACATTTTTCCGGCGTTTAACTAGTTCTAAACTCCTACATTCTGTGAACTTTTTGTTTTTTATCTAAGTTACAAAATAAGCTCGTGAGAATTATTAGTAGGAGACATGACGGATTGTTGTCTCAAACTATTTCCAGTGGAGTCAGGGCGTCACGCTGTTACAAGTGAGAAATAAAGCCAATGTCTCCGTGGAAAGGTGACGGGGAGAAATGACGGGTCCAGAAGTAACAAATTATTTCAAATGCGCAAACTATTTAACCCACATTTTTCTGGCGTTTAACTATAGTACTAAATTTCTTCCTTCTATGAGATTTTTATTTTATCTGGGTTACTTTATAAGCCCGTGAGAACTATTAGTAGGAGACAAGACGGATTGTTGTCTCAAACTATTTCCAGTAGAGTCAGGGCGTCACGCCGTTACGAGTGAGAAATAAAGCCAATGACTCCGTGAAAAGGTGACGGGAAAATATAACGGGTCCAGACGTGACGAATTATTCCTAATTCGCGAACTCTTCGACCCACATTTTTCCGTCGTTTAACCAAGTATTTCTAAACTTCGTCCATCTCTGATCTTTTTAGTTTTTTGCTTGGATTATATAATAGTTTTATAGTCGTTCAGTGTATGAAATAATGTTTTATTTTCTCTCTATCGATTGCCTAGAAGAGTTTGCTAATAGCAATAAGGTGGGATGCTAACTATTTTAGTTTTTGCATTATTGCATCATTTTGGTGTAGGTCATCGATTTGGTGTAGATCAATAAACAATGTCATTGATTCATTTCGTGCATATTTTTTTTTTAAATCATCAATTGAGATTACAGTGAAACTCAAAACCGTAAAAGGGTAAAAAATTCATAAAAAAATTGCAATATCAAATTGAGTTGTTTTAAATTTGATATCTCAACAAGTTATCTAACAGAAAAAACCGAATGCGACTGAAACTGGCAAATGTAAACAGAATATTTTTATATTTTCGCGAACATTTTGAAAACGTTCGTCGAAATCAAAAAATGGAACGTAGGTAACTATCAAAAAACCGTGATTCATACAATATAGTTCCGGCTTTTCCGAAACGATGTTTGATAGTGTTTTTGTTATTGTTAAAGCCTTTGGCTACAGAGATGCCATTTTATTTACTAGACCGTGCAATTTTCAGTAAAGGGTCTCAACCTGAATGACCTACAACCTACAACACAAATAGCACAGTCATAGTTTTTGTAGAGGAAATTGTCGTTCGATTTGCTTTATTCAATAACTAGCTGAACCGCCCCGGGTTCGCTCGGGTGGAATTAAGAAAATCGAGGGAGAGGTTGAATTTCCAAAAATCCTGAAAAACGTATTTCTTCATTTGTGACCGAAAACCCAAATACAAAATTTTATGCAAATAACCTGAAAATTGACGGACTTTCATACAAATTTTCATCCCCTATTTAACATCCTTGGTAGTTGAATTTTTAAAAATCGTGAAACAGTATTTTTTAATTTTTAATGGAAAGCTTATACCTACCAATCTCCATCAATGTAACTTCTAAAATGACGGACTTTCATACAAATTTCCATCTTCCATTTTAAAAGGGAGTGAAGTCTGCCAATCCACACTTGGGCAGCATAGTGGATTATGGCTTAAGTTCTTCTTATCATGAAAGGAGATATTCCTTCTATATCAATACTTGAGATGATGATAATGATGAAACACAGCTTTCATGCAAAAAAAACCGTGATAGTCTAGTGTTTAAAACGTCCGCCTTCTATTCGAGAGATTGTAACCCGGGCACACACCGCCATGGGTTGATCATGATGACGCTAACGGCGGCGGTTACGCACTCATCCGATCCGAGACCGTGAAAATACGTTCTTTTTTGTTTTGTATGGGAGCTTATGACATAATATGTCCTAGATAATCGCTGGTATTTTCACGGATGACAGATAGAACTCTGATGACGGAAGTGCAGTGCGTAATCGCCGTAAGGCAGATTAAAGTCTTATGAATTAAGTTGTTTTATTTTATTCAATTTTATTCTCTTTAAGATCTTTTTTTTTTTTAATATTCTTTATTGTACACCAAAAAGAAAAGACACAAAAAGAAACATGTAAAAGAAGAACATACAATCAGCGGCCTTATCGCTGTGAAGCGATCTCTACCAGGCAACTAGGTTGACGAGGATTTAAGGGCTAGTGAAACTGGGTTTAAGGTGTACGTAAGTTGTTAGGGAACATAAAGATAATAATTATAATATAAGTAATATGTATATTAATAGGCATAGAAATGCCTTAATAATAATATATAGATAAATATATACATAAGATATATATCTTTCTTTTTCTTTTGAATAAAACTTTAATTTAAATAGGAAAAAACTTTCTTCCAGGTCGTTCTCGGCTAGGTATTTCCATTTTATAGCGGCTAATTCGATTTAACGCCCAGGTACAGACTACAGAGCTTGTGCTATTTAGCAGCAGTTTCTTATTGGATTAGCGATAGCTGCATTCAGACGTAGTAATTCTTGTTTCCTTTTTTTTACAAAAAGAGTCTTAAATGTATCTTTATAGATTTAAAAAAAACCCGGGGGAACTCTGTAATTTCTCGGGATAAAATAGCCTATGTCATTCTCCAGGTCTTTAACTATACCCATGCAAAAAATCACGTTGATACGTTGCTCCGTTGCGACGTGATTGAAGGACAAACCAACAAACATACACACTTTCACATTTATAATAGGGGTAGTGATGAGAATAGGCTGCACAGACGAGATATAGTATTCGGGGTACTATATCTCCTTCAAAATAGATCGCTTACAACTGCATCGAATTAATTAAATTAAATATTAAAATTAGTTAAAAAGTTAAAAATAGATAGGTAAGTTTAAAAATTCAAACGATACACTAGAAATTTACAGGAAAGTGTAATACAATATGATACTAATATAGCTTACGCTCGTGACTTCGCCCACGTGGACTACAGAAATCTCAAACCCCTATTTCACCCGCAATTTTCAAAAATCCTTTTTTAGCGGATGCCTACATGATAGTCATAATATTAAATAGTAGCTACATACAAAATTTCAGCCCCATCCATCCAGTAGTTTGAGCTGTGCGTTGATAGATCAGTCAGTCAGTCAGTCAGTCACCTCTTCCTTTTATATATTTAAAGATTCGTCAAACCATTAATTATTGAAAAAATGTGATTTTTTTAGCAGGGTTATTTTAATGTATTTTTAAAATTGTGTTCCTTATCGATTTTCAGGAAAATTCACAGAAGATAACTTAAGTATTAAAATAAAAAGCAAACTTTGATCGACCTATAATTACGATTTCGTTTCACGTATATTATGCGAAGATTCGCCCTAAAAGTTGTCGAAAAAAAATTATTACCTTCGAAGCGTTCCCGGTAACAATATCATTTCATAATCTTCATATCGAATTTCCTCAAAGGGCGATATCGCTGTCTCGTATTAAAAAAAGTTGCCAAAGCATTTGAAATTCAAATGGGATAGCTGGAAAACCGACATGAGCGGTCTTTTAGATTTTTCGTAGAGAATATCATATTGGGTGTACTTTTTACCGATAATACAAAAACGTATAGTACCTATGTAGTTTTTGACGACCTCCCTGGCGCAGTGGTGAGCGCTGTGGTCTTATTAGTGGGAGGTCCCGGGTTCGATTCCTGGCAGGGGTTTGGAATTTTATAATTTCTAAATTTCTGGTCTGGTCTGGTGAGAGGCTTCGGCCGTGGCTAGTTACCACCCTACCGGCAAAGCCGAGCCGCCAAGCGATTTAGCGTTCCGGTACGATGCCGTGTAATCGTCGAAACCAAAGGGGTATGGGTTTAATAAAAACTGCCATACCCCTTCCAAGTTAGCCCGCTATCATCTTAGACTGCATCATCACTTACCATCAGGTGAGATTGCAGTCAAGGGCTAACTTGTATCTGAATAAAGAAAAAAAAAATGTCCCGCAAACTTTTACGGGTTGCGAATGGCAATGGGCAGGGCACATAGTTCGTAAAACCGATAGACGTTGGGGTCTCAAGGTGCTGGAAGACGCAGCGTTGGAAGACTCCCCCACTAGGTGGACGGACAACATCACGAGTCGCATGGAGCCGCTGGATTCAGGCGGCGCGAGACCGTGGTGTGTGGAAGTCCCTACAAGAGACCTATGTCCAGCAGTGGACGTCTATCGGACGATGATGATTAAGTTCAGTCAGCATAAACAAACGAATCCATTGTACAGTACACAGCCATTGACAAAGAAAAATATGAAAATAGAACAGACAAAAAGATCCACGGTATCAATAAAATAATTTCAGAGGTTCAAATGAAAATAGAAAATTGTTTGTGATATATTCCGCTGTCCGATCCACACAAACGCGAAGGTGCGAGGGAATTGCGCGAACAATATTTCTTCCCTAGAACAAAGAGCTGTGGGTAACCGCTAGACTTTAATAAGGTAGTTCTGTCTCCTTCGCTCAGTACCGCACTGGTCCTGATGAGGGAATATACACAGCTGTTCGGTCGCATTCGGAGTTACCTTGAGGCACTGTACCTATAGCCGAAAAAATAAAATTCTGATTTCCTCAGAAATTTTAGCTGAGAATGTTTTATGCAACACGTTGTACCGTACACATTAATTATTAAGTATCTTTATTTAGCGGACAATAGGGCCGATTCCCTTGTACACGATCTCTAATCTTCTAAATATATAAAAGGAAAAGGTGACTGACTGACTGACTGACTGATCTATCAACGCACAGCTCAAACTATTGGACGGATCGGGCTGAAATTTGGCATGCAGATAGCTATTACGACGTAGGCATCCGCTAAGAAAGGATTTTTGAAAATTCAACCCCTAAGGAGGTGAAATAGGGGTTTGAAATTTGTGTAGTCCACGCGGACGAAGTCGCGAGCATAAGCTAGTCTAAACTAAATTAACAGGTCTAAATCTAGTGCTGACCTTTTCCGCAAGCAACATTTTGAAAGGGATAGCAATAGATTTTAGACGTGCCATTTTAGTTTAGTTTAGAGATTGTGTACAACGGAATAAGCCACATTATCACAACAAATAATAATAATAAATGTTTGTCTAAATTTAAACTTTCTTCATATTATTTGGCTGACTTGAAAAAGTTTAAAATAAATTACTAACGTGTTAATTTATACTTATAGTAGGTATTTATATAGTTTTATTTATTGCTATTGCTAACTATCAATCATAATATTAAGTTTACTTGGCGCAATAATTGCGAATGTAGTGCACACTTATTATCGATATACATAGCGTGTGTTTTTGTGTGTAAATCATGTAGTAGATGTAGAATATGTATATTGTAAGTGTTCCTAATTTAAAAAAAAAAAACTTGTTGTTCCTTGTGTACTATGGGAGACCGTGAAGTCGTCAGCGTTTATCCCAGTTAAAATGTGAATAGTCCCCAATATAACAAGCAATGTAACGGGAGTCCGCATGTCTCGTTCCAATGAGGCAGACTGATGGGTAGCTGTCGCCAGTTCCCTCTGAATATTAATTTCGGAACATAAATTTCGCGTCGGCGCTTATTGGACGGCGGGTACTCGGGATTATTACCCGCCCTTACGGTCTGGGCAAATTTAAAATTGCACCTTCAGTTATATTAATATCTCAGGATTCCATGACTAAATTGGTGTTTGGTACTGTGACTTAATTCCTCAGTGCTTGAAGACCAAAGTCTTCAAACAGTGCGTTGTGTGCGTGACATATGGATCCGAGACATGGTCGCTAACTATGGGCCTCATAAGAAAGCTCTGAGTCACTCAGCGGGCGATGGCGAGAGCTATGCTTGGAGTTTCTCCACGTGATCAAATCAGAAATGAGGAGATCCGTAGGAGAACTAGAGTAACCGACATAGCTCAACGGGTTGCGAAGCTGAAGTAGCAATGCGCAGGGCACATAGTTCGTACAACTGATAGACGTTGGTGTCCCAAGGTGCTGGAATGGCGACCTCGCACCGGAAGACGCAGCATTGGAAGACCCCCCACTAGGTGGACGGACGGCATCAGACTCGAGTCGCAGGGAGCCGCTGGATCCAGGCGGCGCAAGACCGTGGCGTGTGGAAGTCCCTACAAGAGACCTATGTCCAGCAGTGGACGTCTATTGATTGATGATAATGACTGTGACAAAAGTTGAAAGGTGTCTCTTTCCTTCTCAATTTTGTGCGTGCTTGTTTTTTAGGGTTCCGTACCCGACGGGAGCCTTCGTTGTCCGTCCGTCTGTCCATCCGTCCTTCTGTCTGTCAAGTCAAATCATTTATGCAGTTACATAATCCTAGATATAAAGTACACTTTTTGATTGTAAGTTAATGATGTAATGGTAATAATTAATTATGTAAACTGAAAACTAAAGTTACGAAGGTAGGTCTTTTGTAGGGACTTGAACATGCCACGGTCTTGCGCCGCCTGAATCCAGTGACTCCCTGCGACAGTATATAGGCATGTATATAGGCCTGTATATAGGCAAGTACATATGCCCTGTATATAGGCAGGTAACACAGTGAAGAAGGAAGGTAAGTAAAATGTATTACTGTAAATAGCCCGGGTCCATTAACGACGCAGCCGATATTTATGTCCCACTCTCCGACCCTCTACCCTCCGACCCTCCACCCTTGCAGTCGGGAAGCGACTTTACCTACTTCGTATTAATTCTGCTCTTAATGTAATGTATACAGATACCTTGTACAGGTGTATCTATTAAAAATCGAATCAAAAACATTCGTTATGTACTTAGTTTGTATATAAATCTATATATATAAAAGGAGAAGGTGACTGACTGACTGACTGACTGACTGACTGATCTATCAACGCACAGCTCAAACTACTGGACGGATCGGGCTGAAATTTGGCATGCAGATAGCTATTATGACGTAGGCATCCGCTAAGAAAGGATTTTTGAAAATTAAACTCCTAAGGGGGTGAAATAGGGTTTTGAAATTTTATAGTCCACGCGGACGAAGTCGCGAGCATAAGCTAGTAGTAGTATATAACTAACTAACTAGCTTATCCCCGCGACTTTGTCCGCGTGGTCTACGCGGAATTTCAATTCGTCGGCAGCAAGCGAACGGTAGCTTAGTGGTCAGAGCGTCGGGCGCGATCCCAGGAGACACGGGTTCGATTCCTGCGGGTCCGCAATTTTTCATATGTATTTAAAATTATTTTGAAATTTCCTTGAAGTGTATGTAAAACACTATAAAAATTATAAAATATAGTACATGTATATATTTTGTACAAGTTAGAGCGGGGGCACACGATGCGTTGCGGCGGCGCGGCGGTGCGGCGCCGGAGCGGTGTCGCTGCGTCGTCTTACATAGAAATTGACGACCTCCCTGGCGCAGTGGTGCGCTCTGTGGTCTTAATAGTGGGAGGTCCCGGGTTCGATTCCTGGCAGGGGTTTGGAATTTTATAATTTCTAAATTTCTGGTCTGGTCTGGTTCGAGGCTTCGGCCGTGGCTAGTTACCACCCTACCGGCAAAGCCGTGCCGCCAAGCGATTTAGCGTTCCGGTACGATGCCGTGTAGAAACCAAAGGGGTATGGGTTTAATAAAAACTGCCATACCCCTTCCAGGTTAGCCCGCTATCATCTAAGACTGCATCATCACTTACCACCAGGTGAGATTGCAGTCAAGGGCAAACTTGTAACTGAATAAAATAAAAATAAAAATAAAAAAAACTGTGGCATGTCACACGATGCGCTACGGCGCCGCACTGGACTTGCCACCACCACCACTGAGACGAGGCGGAGAGGGGTGAATGCGTTGCGACGATCGGAGCGGCACCGCTCAGTTGTTTTTATTATCATAATTGTCCAACGCTGCTACGGCGTCGCTGCGACATAACAACGTTGCGGCGCCGCACCGCTCGTGTGCCCGCTGATACGGTTAAATCTTTGCAGTGCGGCGCCGCAACGCATCGTGTGCCCCCAGTCTAAAAGTATTTGCTGTTGAATACATGAGATATTTGACATTGATCCACTATGAATCTAATGGAGGCCAGCTATTTGCAGTTAAACATTTTACGCCACTGCTTACATTATAGGCACTATGCTGGCGTTATAGGCACTTCGACGACGTTATAAGCACTTCGACTACCTACTTCTTTCTTCTCTCTACAAATCCTATACTTCGGTTCGTATAGACTCTCGGATTTCAATCCCGGGTTTATCTTTTACTATTTATTTTTATACAAACTTTGAGTTACGATGTTAAAAAAAACCGGCCAAGTGCAAATCAGGCTCGCGCAACCTGGGCTCCGTACTACAGTCGTATTTTTTCGACATTTTGCATGATAATTCAAAAACTATGATGTATGAAAATAAATAAAAATCTGTTTTAGAGTGCACAGGTGAAGACCTTTAAAATGATACCCCACTTGATATGGTTATCTTACTTCAAAAATTGAAAATACTAATTATTTGTTCATGACCACAATTTAATATTTTTTTGTTTGATGTAACCACAAATTCACGATTTTCAGATATTCTCCCGAGTGTCTGTTATAACCTACCTGCCAAATTTCATGATTCTAGGTCAACGGAAAGTACCCTGTAGGTTTCTTGACAGACCGACAGACATACAGACGACAAAGTGATCCTATAAGGGTTCCGTTTTTCCTTTTGAGGTACGGAACTCTAAAAATAAGTAGATATTAACCAGACTAGACATGATGTGATCATGGAATCCAAAACGTGATTATCATAGTGACGACCTCCCTGGCGCAGTGGTAGGTGCTGTAGTTTTATTAATGGAAGGGGTTCGATTCCCAGCAGGGGTTTGGAATTTTATCATTTCTAAATTTCTGGTCTGGTCTGGTGGGAGGCTTTGGCCGTGGCTAGTTACCACCCTACCGGCAAAGCCGTGCTGCCAAGCGATTTAGCGTTCCGGTACGATGCCGTGTAGAAAACAATGGCAAACTGCCATATCCCTTCCAGGTTAGCTCGCTTCTATCTTAGATAGCATCATCACTTACCACCAGATGAGATTGCAGTCAAGGGCTAACTTGTATCTGAATTAAAAAAGATAGCAATTGTTGTTATTAGCTAAATGTGAAGTTAGTTCGTAGTTAGTAGTTTACGTATGAAAATAGCAGTGTGCCAACTAAATTATGTAGTGTTTTTGTACACTGTGTCAAATGAGAAACAGCGCGGTCGGACAAAGCAAAACGTTACAAGAACTAAAATACATCGTCCCCAAAGCTCTGGTCAAACATTCCATTAATCACTTGAATAATAAATCACTAATCAACTGCTACTCGAGTCGCAAAAGTTATCATCAATTCACAGAATTCGGTCGAGTGTCCAGTGGGAGATCTGCGCGATGCGTAAACTGACGCGATACTCTTGAACGTAATTACTCGACTAAAATATGTCTGAGAGATGCTCTTATTCGATAGGTATGGAGAGCATTTTTTAAATTGTATTTATTTAATTAATTTAAATTTATTATCGAAAATTTTATTCATGTATTATTTAATAGCCTCAATAGCTCAACCGGTAAAGGAGTGGACTGAAAACCAAAAGGTCGACGGTTCAAACCCCGCTCGTTACACTATAAATTGTCGTACTTACTCCTAGCACAAGCCTAACGCTTAGTTGGAGAGGAAAAGGGAATATTAGTCATTTAACATGGCTAATAGTCTTTTAAAAAACAAAAAAAAAAAACAAAAAAAATAGGCGTTTTAGAAATCCCGTGGGAACTCCGGCATAAAAAGAAGCCTATGTCACTCTCCACGTTTTTATATGTATATAGGTACCCATGCAAATAATCACGCCAATCCGTTGCACCGTTGTGACGTGATTGAAGGACAAACCAACAAACCAATAAACCAACAAATTAACAAACACACACACTTTCGCATTTATTATAAGGGTACTGATATACAACGATATTTTTGGGGACGAGAGATGAAAAGCATAATCGTTTCGCATTGCCAATGGAAAGTTGCCATAAAGATTTAAGATAATGAAAGTTCAGAAGACTTGCAAGAGAATTGTCAGGGGAGGCTTTTTATTAAATAAAAGAAAGAATGAAATTACGACGATTTAAACTTAATTGTGTTGACTCGTAATTTTTGAAGGTCTTTATTATGAGGGTACTGAATTACTTAGTACATAGAGATTGCTGCTTTATTGTGCCATAAACAAATAGAGGTTATTAGACGAAGGCAATTTATAGTCGGACGTGTCTCTTGCTCTAGGTGGTGATTAAATAGTAATTGTACCTACATATTTATTTACAAGTACCGTTCGCGACAGGTTGACATGGCAATCGGGGTATGAGGCGGGGGGGTGAACGCACACCCGCACGTCACCCGCGGTATCCCGCACCGGGTTAGCACGGAGGCTGTGGGGGTGTGCGGGGTGTCTCCACCACGATTGCGATGTCGACCTGTCGCGAGGCTGTAGCTTTAAGTTTTGTTGTAATATTTTCATTATTAAAAATAAAAACTTTCCATACTGACGTTACATCACACGCCGCTCGCGAAATGTCACGAATGTCACGCACACATTCACAACGTGTTTGTACATTGGTTACCACAAGTAAAGCGCGCGTCGCTTCGTGAGATAAAAATACTATACAGGACGCTGATTTTCAGAACTAAGAACTTACGTACAGAATTTTCGTACTAAGAGTACTGTGTATTTCTTTATACTGTGTACAATGACCCTGTAGGGCGATTGTCTAAAACCTGCATCAATCATTATTACAATCTCAATTGTTCTGATTGGCTGAATTTGTGCGAATCTTGTTGCAACAATGCATTGTGGCCAATAGTGAGCGAGCATTAACCAATCAGAGATGATTGCGATCGTGACATTGTAGCTGTCAAACAACCGCGGTAGGGCCACTGGTCGTCGAATCTCAAACGGCTCCGCGTAATGTTGTTTTCACTTATGAATATTAATGTCTGGGGATTTTTCCCATTATCTCTCAGCCACTGAAGGACGATTGTGGAGAATATATTTCAAAACTTTTCACCTTCCACTAAGTGATTTAGTAGACGTCGGGGTTCGTTCACATTGAGCATGCTCATTTATTTAATGTGGTGAATAATGTTGGGTAATAACATTTGAATAGTCTACCGTATTCTATGATATTCTATCACTGATGTTACTTGGATTTTTGTTATTATCCGCGACATATTGTGCTAAATAATAATTAGGAGCGGCATTATTGCCATTTTTATATTATTTTCATTTGTTGGAATTACGGTTAAAGAACTTTATTCTCATTGGGAATTAAATTCACTTACATGAGAAATTTAACAAATAAACAATAGGTATCTTATCCACACATCAACTGCGACTTTATACCAAACAAAGTGGGTAGAAATAAAATTATTACAAAGTAAGCGAGTCGATCGAGTGCGCGAATGGCACGGACATAACATGGGTTATTAGAGACTAGATACGGCTGGCACTTCAAGGTCTGTCTTAGACTGTCTGTCTGTTTGTCTGTCGTGTGTGTCAAGAAACCTATAGTACGCGATAGGATAAGACGACAATCGGGGTCCAGCTCAAACCACTAGATGGATGGGGTTGAAATTTGGCATGCAGATAGAATTACGACGTAGGCATCGGCTAAGAAAGGATTTTTGAAAACTCAACCCTCAAGGGGGTGAAATAGGGTTTTGAAATTTGCGTTGTCCACGGGGACGAAGTAGCAAGCATAAGCTAGTATAAGTACTAAGGGATCCTACATAACTCACCCCTTTCCCTAGGAAGCCGGGTATCATTAGAAAATTCTTCCCTCCAAAAAAGAAGTGAACTAACTAACGTCTTTTTAGGAATACGTATCTCGCCTAAAAGAGTACAATAGAAAAGACAATTTCCAAAATCAGGTATACTAATTACGTATACTAGTTTTAGAGACTTAAGCAAGTATATTAAACTACATTTGAATATCATTAAGCGAATTGCGGTCTACGTAACGGAGCTCTGGAACAAAACTATAAGGATTAGTCAAGTTTAACAATGATTAGTTAGTTTAATGAAAGCGGTGTGTTTGATGTTTGTTCAGCGAGGGGTTACCACTAGGCCGCCTCTTAACATTACCGAAACTTTAACCGAAATGCTAGTTTTAACTTCTAACGATATCTTTAAAGTTATCCCTAAAGGTTGTTGAAAGGGTGCTTATTTTATTTTATGGCAGGACTAGCTTATGCTCGCGACTTCGTCCTACCCCAATTTCACCCCTTTAGGGTATGAATTTTCAAAAATCCTTTCTTAACGGATGCCTACGTCATAATAGCTATCTGCATGCCAAATTTCAGCCCGATCCGTCCAGTAGTAAGAGCTGTGCGTTGATAGATCAGTCAGTCAGTCAGTCATCTTTCCTTTTATATATTTAAGATTAGTAGGTACGTTAGAAAGTTCTATAGTCTTGGAAATTAAGGGACGAAAAACGTTCCTAACAAGCCAGTTTTTCGGAAATAATTGTAAAATTTCATAGAGTGCGCAAAAAAATATGTTGAACTTTATTACCTAAATATTTAGTCAGTTAGATTTTTTAAACATTGCAACGATTGAACACGGGTTTCAACATTTTTATTTACCCAAAACCTGCCTGTAACCTGCTTGTGAATCAGCCTGAAAATGAAAAATCTGCAAATTGCAAATCTTAGATTCGTACCTAACAAAAAGTAATAGTAAAATTGACCCAAATAACGGACCACCATTCTTATAGGTGCTCAAATAATGTGGAATTTCTAGGCATATGAAATTAAAAATAAGTTTTCATATTTGTACACTCATCCCTAACAATAGACACCTCAAAACATCCAATTATTTAGACGAAGGTAGACCTAAATAAATTAAAAACCAAGCTTGAAATTTGAAAACATTTCTATGTTGTAAAACTTAATTACATTAAAGCCCGCAATTATAACGGTATTACACGACAAAACAGACCATAAACGATTACCGCTTCATTCATAATTAGAGTGAAGATTCTGGTAATCTTGGTAGAGCCTTGAGAGAACACGTCAAGCAATTTGTGTAAAATTAAATGTACACCGTAAAGGGTCGTGTTTCGCATTTCACTGGAACACCGCAGTTGATGGTGAGGCTGTGGTCGTACTGCGAATGAGAAGCGATTATATAATAGCTTAGCTATAATCTAAACATATAAAAGGAAAAGGTAACTGACTGACTGGCTGACTAACGATTGATCTATCAACGCACAGCTCAAACTAATGAACGGATCGGGCTGAAATTTGGCATGCAGATAGCTATAATTATGACGTTGGCATCAGCTAAGAAAGGATTTTTAAAAATTCAACCCTTAACGGGGTGAAATAGGGGTTTGAAATTTGTGTAGTCCACGCGGACAAAGTCGCGAGCGCTAGTGTTCGATAAAGTTCGCAAGACCAGTTTATAACGCATTTTACAGTGAATAGAATAGAATAGAATAGAATAAATTTTCATTCAAATAAACTTTTACAAGTGCTTTTGAATCGTCAGAATAATTACCACTGCTGGTTCGGAAAGCCTACCGTTGTGCCGTTTCTGTACCTACTGAAAATGCAAATGACGTCCATAGAACAAGTTGGGCGCCATTTTTTCTAGGGTTTGTGAAATATTAAGCAAAATTTCAAACTCTTCAGCATCTACTATTTCACTTTTAGGAATGATGCATTGTAGAAAAAATTAGTTTTTGGGATTCAAAAGGTTCTGCCATTTTTTTATACCAGTTTTCCAAAAATCTTCGTCAATTAACATTTTCATAAGCATAATTTCGTTGTAACATTTAGTTTAATTTTATTTCACTAAATTTTAATCGTATAGGACCACCTCCAGCCCGCCCCGCCGGACCGATGATCTGAAGAAAGTGGCGGAGAGCGGGTAGATGAAGAAGGCGGAAGACCGTGTTTGGTGACGCGCTCTTGAAAAGGCCAATGTCCAGCAATGGTGCGTCCATTACACAGGCTCATGCAAAGGATTGGATAGGAAATTTAAATTAAAATCTTAGACATAAAGAAATCTTTTTGTTTTGATTTAATATATTTTATAGCATCGCACTCTCTTAGGATAGGCAGATGTCCTAAACAAAGACATGCTCAAAGATCTCGGGAGGTAATTGTGTACATGTGAAAATGCTAAGTGTTATTTGAGGACAAATTTCCCCAAGTTTTACAACTTTGGTAAACACTTTTATCGGTTTAGCGGTGTGTTTTGTTCGCATTTGGGAGAGAATTTGTTGACGACCTTATTTGGTGGGTACTTATCGATAGCGCGCGCGATATTTAGTGTGATACTGAAGAATGAGCAGTTGGAATCAGAGAACTTAGAATAGGTAATAGAACTGATGGTTGAAGGAATGATAGCCAAGTGATTAATATGTCCGCCTCCTAATCGGGAGGTCGGGGTTTCGATCCAGGACCTCTAGCTTTTCGAAATACGGTATTTGACTAGTCAAATCAGTGTTTGATAAAAATATCAAACATCAAAACGAGCACTTAGTATGCGATATTCTATGAATTACTGGATATGTGACGTCACATAATAATGACGTGCTTTTTTAGTTTAATTAAAATGGTTATTACACCTAAAACTAACAATGGACGTGGATTTTATGTATTTTGGAAAACCCTCTACTTAATAATCACTGAGAAATATCTTATATTTGATGTAGTGAAATACCCAATTATGTGCGTTTGAATTTCGTCAAAACCGGTTAAACTGATGGGCAATGAAAATCAAGCATACAGCCAGATAGACACACTTTTACATTTATAATATTACTAGCTTATGCTCGCGACTTCGTCCGCGTGGACTATTTCAAAAATACTTTCTTAGCGGATGCCTACATCATAATAGCTATCTGCATGCCAAATTTCAGGCCAATCCGTCCAGTAGTTTGAGCTGTGCGTTGATAGATCAGTCAGTCAGTCAGTCAGTCACCTTTTCCTTTTATATATTCAGTCTATGGATTACGTTCATAAGGAGCGGTGATGGCCTAATGGTTAAGACCATGACTTTCGGGGCTTCGGAGTTTTAATCCTGGGCGTTCCACCTCTAGGTGCGTGCCCAGGATGGGCCATGTGCGGATTGGTAGACTTCACACAGCTTTGAGAACATTTTGGAGAACTCTCCAGGCATGCAGGTTTCCTCACGATGTTTACCTTCACCGTTAAATCAAGTGATATTGAATAACTTAAAATGCACATAACTCTGAAAAGTTAGAGGTGCGTGCCCGGGCTCGAAACCTCGACCTCCGATTAGAATGCGGACGTCCTATAACCACTAGGCTATCACAGCTTATAGCATAGTATACATACATATTAGTACTAATGTGTGCCCTCTATATGCGTAAAATCTATTATTTATGGTCTTAGAATGCACGAGTCAGGTATGCCAGTAATTTTGCCAGCTTGCTTCAGGTATTCCTTGTGTTAGCTAGCTAGGAAGCTTAATTCGGCCAAAGGAGAAGAGACCTAAAGAGTAAGTAAGTGCTCTTTACTATAAATGTATAACAATATTAGTCCTACTTGTTGTTTCTATAATACTGACTACCTTATTTCCGCGACTTCGCGTGGACCACACAAATATCAAACCCCTATTTACTTCCTCATGTGTTGAATTTTCAAAAATCTTTTCTTAACGAATGTCTATGTCATTATCTGCATGCCAAAGGGTTTGCATATTTAATATGGAGCCTGGCCTACCTACATGTGCACCATTTCTTTTTTAGGGTTCCGTACCTCAAAAGGAAAAAGGAATCCTTATGAGATCACTTTGTTGTCTGTCTGTCTGTCCGTCGTGTCAAGAAAACCTATAAGGTACTTCCCGTTGACCTAGAAGCATGAAATTTGTTAGATAGGTAGATCTTAAAGCACAAGTAATGGAATAAATCCGAAAACCGTGAATTTGTGTTTAAGCAATTATGTATCATCAATTATTTTGATACAATTTGTTCACACAAGCTAGAGGCAAGCACATAGGATAGGAACACAATGACTTTGTGAACCACACTCTGATATTGCGCAGTTGGTGACTTTGTATATACCTAGCTACTTTTTTTTAATGTGACTGCATCAATCATCACACAGCACAGTTCAAAATTTCCGTCTCAAAAGTTCGTAGTTCGTTACACATATTCCCCCTTTAAAGCTTCGAAAATCGTTTAACATGTAAATATTGCGGTTCAATAACATTGTCATAGTGCCGTCCAGATTATTCGCTCACTAACTCAATTGCAGCTAGGGCTGCCTGCCGTCCGGGTAAAGCCGGACAATTTAAGCCGTGTAGAAACCAAAGGGTTTAATAAAAACCGGCCAAGTGCGAGTCAGGCTCGCGCAATGAGGGTTCCGTACTACAGTCGTATTTTTTCGTCATTTTGCACGATAATTCAAAAACTATGATGCATAAAAATAAATAAAAATCTGTTTTAGAATGTACAGGTGAAGACCTTTCATATGATGCCCCACTTGATATAGTCACTCACTTCGAAAGTTGAAAATACTAATTATTAGTTCATGACCACAATTTAATTTTTTTGTGTGATCTAACCCTAAATTCACGGTTTTCAGATTTTTCCCCAAATGTCAGCTATAAGATCTACCTACCTGCCAAATTTCATGATTCTAGGTCAACGGGAAGTACCCTGTAGGTTTCTTGACAGACAGACGGACAGACTGTCAAAGTGATCCTATAAGGGTTCCGTTTTTCCTTTTGAGGTACGGAACCCTAAAACTGCCATACCCCTTCCAGGTTAACCCGCTTCCATCTTACACAGCATCATTACCTACCACCAGGTGAGATTGCAGTAAAGGGCTTACTTGTATCTGCATATTTTTTTTTCATTTATCAGGATCACCAACAGCTAATCATCTACATCAAACACAAAATTAAAAATACGAGTTCTTAGATAAAATGACGAGCTAATTAAAGGTAATCACCGCATGCAATAAAAAAAGATCTGGCAACCCTAATAGAAGCGGAGCCGACGACGGTAGCGACTGGCCTATTTGTGAGCAGATTGCACGAATTGGTTTCACGATTTGACTATGCGTTATTTCATTTTATCGGTCTGTGTACATTTTTCGCTGAAATTTACCGTTTTACGCTTTGTTAAGTTTATGATTTTTATTGAAATATATTTTTATTGTGCGCTGCATCATTTTTATTGCGGATTGCATTGCACTCGAACGGGTCTTGTTGCAATAATCTTACATATTTTTTGTGGTCTAACTTTAAACAGCATGGAGTACCTAATTATAACGCATGCCATTATAGAAATGGATCAAAACAAAGTGGCACTAATCATTTAATTTCACCCTGACACTATACATAGGTATACCTAATGTGTAAGTGAGATCGAATGATTAACTTAATTTCGCTCTTAACTATTTTTATTTCATTCAGATACAATTGTTAGCCCTTGACTGCAATCTCACCTGGTGGTAAGTGACAAAACAAAAATCACGTCATGCATTGTCAGACACTAGAGTCGTGGCAACGCCCTGCCAGACGCCCTTAAAGTAAGTTTAAGAAAATTAAAAAAAAATCACACTTTATATTTGACGTAAGATTTTTTACACCTTGGTTACCTATTTACTCCCAAAGCCACCATGATCATTTCATAGTCGTTGATCGTTCTTCCCTGTGTTGGGAACAATACGAAGAGAAACTTTCCGCTTTTATAAAATAAGGACGGCCTGGCACTCGCAGGCTTTCGCTCTATAAGAGACAGACAGATAATAATAATTATATTATCCAGGTGATTTTTACCATCAGTACTAAAACTTTTTAATAACATTTTAGGAAAGGAAAATTTTGCGTCTTACCTGCACAAGCCATTGGATTTCATGGGGTTAATCAAGGGGTGGATCAATTCTGAAAAGCTGGCTATGCATGGGGGGTCCTTTGGTACTCGTAATGTTCATCGCCGGCACCTAGTACCTAACCTCAGATAGCCAGACTGCTCGTTTGCTCGCTATCTAGGTATATAAAAAACGTCTACTAAAAATAAAGAGTACCCAGTGGGTACCTACGTAACACGCGACTTTTTCTTTCGACAGCTCGTTTTTTCCCTTTACTGTAGACAACATAGTTTCCGAATAACTCTGCGAGTTCAGTCGGCGAACCGCCAAACTTTGTTCTTACGACGCTTTTCATGGTAGTTAACTTCAAATGAGTGTTACACGGGTGACTTGGCTGAATTTATGCTCGCAACGAGAACGCCAATACAATTTTATTTCTCTTTAAAAACTGAACTCACATCTAATAGCAAAAAGAACCCGGCGTGCGCACCAAACCGCAACGCATTCTTCGGTACCTCCTCCTAATACGAGTATGGTTTTCAGGAGAGAGAAAAATATTTTTTGTTTTAAATTTATCATCGTCATCATCAACGGCCTACCACCGGCTCACTACTTAGCACGGGTCTCCTTCCAGAATGAGAAAGGTTTCACGCACCTTTAAGAACATTATGGTGAACTCTTAGGCATGTAGGTCCTCACGGTGTATTCCTTTACCGATAAAGGAACCGTGATACATAATTGCTTAAACGCAACTAACACCGAAAAGTTAAAGGTGCATACCCAGAATCGAATCCCGGACCCCCCGACTGGGAGGCTGAAGTCTTAACCACTAACATTGACATTTTCAATATATTCCATGAAATTGAGGAGGTTTTATTTGCTGGCAGCGTTTGTTCTACAACTACGGCCCCTTGTCAATGTCATTCATGTGCCAAAAGGGTCTTGCCGTACTATACGTACGGCGCGTGCTGATTAATGTGCGATCATTTTAAATGTACTTTCACGCCGTTCAAGTTCCAGAGTAACCGAAGCAGGAGAAAGAAATAAACTTATTTAATTAGGAGCTTTGCATGGAATTTTCGACAAAGTTGGTCTGGTATAGAAAATAAGGGTGCACTCGCAATGCTATGCGGGACAAAGGTGCACGGTGGACGGTAGAACTTTGTTAGTGTCGCTTTACTGTTCAAAGTTGGTCGAATTTTAATTGCATGTGTTTCGGCTCTTCGAGGAATTTCTATTTAAATTCTTGATGATTGTAAACTATTTTTTTATAGTGTTATTACCTACACTTTGAGGAAATTATGTCAAAAATTGCGGACAGGCAGGATTCGAACCTACGTTTTCTGGGTTCGCGCCCACGGTTAGCTCACTGTTTGAGATATATATAGGTATGTTCACTCAGTACTGAATCTAATGCTAATGTTAATTATCTTTTTTTCTATTTCCACACTATAATTATCTCGAATAGGTGCCTTATATTAAGACACACTGCAATGAATATCTATGGATCCAAAGAAATATTATTATTTTCAGTCGTAAATGCACATGATCGTCTTCTGGCTGAACTAACCGTTTCAGTTACATTAGGACTCTAATTTTCAATTGTTTGTTTTTAAATGCTAAGCAACTAGTTCAACGGCTCTTAGACTAATAAATTTTTTTCACATTGAGAATTATTATTAAGATCACCAAAAGGTCACTGACTCTTCAGAGGACGACCAATCAAACCAAGTTAAAAGCAAATTCTTGAATCTCGAAAGCGACTGAACTTTGAATTTATTCCGTCTCTAGGCGCTAATGGTTTAGGTTAGAACAAAAACTCGCTTGATTAAAATCGTTTGTTGTAATAAAGGGAGCACTAAAAAGTTACAACCGTACGGAACGGCAGACCGGTCGGTATAGGACCGTAAAATCGATCAGCGATACTGATCGCGGCGGCGAAAATAAATGTCAATTATCCGTAAAGACGTAGAAATTATACCAAAATTAAATTGTAAGTTATTGCACCAAAGTTTTCCAGATATATTTAGTATCTACCTTTTTTATCTAAGATTCATGAGATGAACAGACCAGTATGCTTAGTGTGAGATTTCGAGATTTCACATCTCACCAATTCAAAACACTAACGTTAAAGTAAATCTAGAAAAGGATGGTACGGTTGTGCCTTTGTTTGCTCGACATAGCGGGGGCACTGCTGTGCTCCCAGATATGTCAAACCTTCCTTGTTTTAAAGCTCAAATTACATCTACAGCCAGTGCTACTAGCGGGGACCTTGTGAAGCCTGCTGACAGACAGACAGATGGCACCTTCCACCGTCCACGCACTCGAACAAAGTAAAATTAGTTTTACGATCAAGTGTGAAAGGGGGCTTATTTTTCCACGTCTACCTGTTTACATTCGCGAGTGAAACGGCGTCTGAGATTTTATTCCCGTTCGTACAAAGGGCCGAGAGATTAAACGTGAATTGAGTTATATGATAAAACTAGCTGACCTGCCCCGGCTTTGCTCGAGTGAAATTTCCGAAAATTGGTGTGGAGGTGGAACTTGCAAAAATACGTTTCTAGTGATCGTTTTTGAACCCAGTGGGCTGTGCGTTGATAGATCAGTCGGTTAGTCTTTTTACTGTCGTATGACGCATGAACTACTCTTCAAGCATCATCATATCCACAGCTGCACATAGGTCTCTTGCTGGGACTTCCATACACGTCACGGTCTCACACCGCCTGAGTCCAGCGGCTCCCTGCAACTCGTTTGATGTCTTCTGTCCACAAATCAGAAATGAGGAGGTCCGTAGGAGGACCAGAGTATCCGACGTAGCTCAATGGGCTGCGAAGCTGAAACGGAAATGGGCAGGGCATACTGTTCAAAAAGCCGATTGGGGTCCCAAGGTGCTGAAATGGCGACCCACACCGGAAAGTGCAGCATTAGTCGACCCCCCACTAGGTGGACAGACGACATCAACAAAAGGTATCTATAAGCTTTCATAATTTTCCGTTTACATTAACGACGTAATAGCTCTGAGAAGAGCACACAACGCACTCCAAAAACCGAGTGCACTCGCTTTGAGCGTCGCTTTTAGCTAAATTAAGCTCCCCTCAGCGCGTCCTCACAAGACATCCCGGAGCGAGCGGCATTACTGCCATACCTGACTCAAGATCTGAAAGTCCAGGACTTCCCCCCTTTACTAAAGGAAGCAACTTGCGAAACAAAGCAAGCCGTATTATATCCTACCAAAATTCTCTAAGTTAGGTATCTCTAAAATTTGGTATCATTAACATAAAATACGAGGCACGCCTAGTAGCTCTGCTAAATTTAGTTTAGGTAAAATGTGGAGCTCCTATTTAGCTATTAGCTTTGCACTGGTATGAGGTTATTCAAAAGCCGGCAATGCAAAGTATTAATGGTTTTTAGGTTATCTACAGAGAAAAAAGAAAACCCTCATCGGATTGCTTCAAGCCATCAAGGGAATCCAAATCTACTGCTACACCTGACTCGATATCTAAAATTCCAGGATCCTCTTTGCTAAAGGGGTTCCTTGCGAAACAAAGAAAGCCGTATTATATTCTACCAAAATTCCCTAAGTTAGGTATCTCTAAAATTTGGTATCATTTACATAAAATAGCTCTGGTATAGTTAGTTTAGGTAAAATGTGGAGGTCCTATTTAGCTATTAGCTTTGCACTGACATGGGATTGATGAATTTTAGGGTTTGCATCTCCAGAGAAAAAAGGAATCCTTATAGGATCACTTCGTGGTCTGTCTCTCAATTAAAACATATAGGGCACTTTCAGTCGACCTATAATAAATAAAACACCTTATCCTAAAAATTTCAGCTTTCTAGCGTCATCCAGACCGAAGCTATGACTGCTCTCAAATACGACGAAACGCTTCGAGAAAAGGTACGTAGTGCCCCGTCCTTTAGTTTGGCTCGTCTTGGCGATTGATTTGGCAGGTAGCACTGTTTTATAGTACAGTGCATAATATTGTAAAAGAAAAAATTCGAAAACCGTGAATTTGTGGTTACATCACAAAAAAAGTGTTGTTTCTTGTTCGATGGTATGGTACCTTTCGTGTGTGAGCCCGACTCGCACATGACCGGTTTTTTTGGTGATGCGCGTTCATGGACAGTGGTAATCATTTTACTTCCTTGCACATCAACTCCTCAACGAGTAACAGCAAATCAATGGCGATGGATAATAGCTTGGTAAAAATTTTACTTCTAGTTCTAACCATACTACATCACATCACGATCAACCTATCACCGGCTCACTACAGAGCACAGGTCTCCTCTCAGAGTGAGAAGGGTTTTGGCCATAGTCTACCACGCTGGCCAAGTGCAGATTGGCAGACTTCACACACCTTTGAGAACATTATGGAGAACTCTCAGGCATGCAGGTTTCCTCACGATGTTTTCCTTCACCGTTAAAGTAAGTGATATTTGAATTACTCAGAAACGCACATAACTCCGAAAGTTAGAAGTGCGTGCCCGGGATCGAACCCCCGACCTCCGATTGGAAGGCGGACGTCCTAACCACTAGCCTACCACAGCTTTTCTTACTACATCACAATATGCATACATTTTCATCTCGGGTGGGTTCGAAACTGGTCGGGCTAACGTTCAACTAAACACTTGAGTAAAGCCGAGTGTGAGATATGTATAATGGAAATCACTCACGATTGTTGAAACGCTAACATTTTCATTTCTTCCCTGTTAGGTACATAATAGGGGACAAAAGTACCTAAGTACGTAACTAAATTTTTCAGTGAATTCAATGCGGGTTTCATTATTACTTAGAAAATTCACGAGAAAGGTTTAAAGGATGTACCTATATTTATTCCAATCTAAAACATAATGGAATATGTAACTTTGTAAACCTTTGTTGGATTTTAATATTTTTTTCAGCGTACGTCATTATTGTTATCCTAGTTTATAATAAAGTAATAATATTTATCAAATTCAAATGTAGGAAAATACCCAATTCCGCAAAGTTGGGTCTTTCAATAATTTTAAATTAATAATTTAATATAAATAATTAATAAATAATAATTATTTTTAAATTATTTATTTATTTGTCCGAATTCAACTTCGTGGAATTCCGCAAAGGTGGGTTTTTCAATAATTTTAAATATCAATAAAGTTGTTAAAATTCCAAGATACGTCTAGGTACATAAAGTTTTCCCTACTTCTTATATTTAAGATGAATCTTCGTAGGCGAAACTATCGGACGAGCACTCAACATACAAGCAAGTTTCCTTATGAAAACTTTTAAGGGTGTGCGCCAAAGAATTCCACTTTGGTAGCGATTTTCTGCATTTTCATCCATCTTGTTCAATTTCTATTACGTTTCATATTCTTTTGTTTACTGAAAAATATACTTTGACGTGAAACTTATATCATTCTTCAATCTAAATCGGGCATCATCTATTTGGTACAGAGGTAGCTCACATCCCAGGGACGGGCATAGGTTACCTTTATTCCGAAAAAAAAAGTTTCTATGAAATTTTTCAAAAACTAAATCCACGTGGATGAAATTGTGGGCATCATGCCCACTGCCTATAATTATTATAAATACGAAAGTGTGTTTGTTGTTGGCTTATTGGTTTGTTGGTCTGTCCTTCAATCACGCCGCAATGAAGCAACGGATTGACCTAATGTTTTTACATGGATATTGTTGAAGACGGAAAATCAAAGAGTTCCCAGTTCTCACAGGATATGTGAAAATCTAAATGCACGCAGACAGAGTCGTGGGCGTCATCTAGTAATTTATAAGGATAAAACGTACAATAGGTGCTTAAATGTTAATAAAAATCATCGAAAAATCACAAATAGCTAAAGGCGAGTACGCTCAATTTAACACCCTTATGCCCTAACGCGTCCCTGTAAGCGATTGCCCATTACCGATGTACGAAATTTCAATAAAACGCGTTCGGAGGGGAACAGACGGGCTCGAATGATTGTCAAGCATTTCTTATTTAACGGGAAAATAGGGAGATTTAGCTCCTTTACGGATTTATAAAATACACCCTGATTTATATTAGCAATTGATTGTGTTGATATTAAAACATCAAACGATTCGCAGGGAGCCGCTGGATTCAGGAACGCAAGACCGTAGCGCGTGGAAGTCCCTACAACCTATGTCCGGCAGTGTATGTTTATGTGTTGATAATGATAGTGATGGATGATGAAGCTGTGATAGCTTAGTGGTTAGGATGTCCGCCTTCTAATCAGAGGTCGGGGGTTCGATCTCGGGCACGCACCTCTAACTTTTCGGAGTTATGTGCGTTTTAAGTAATTGAATATCACTTGCTTTAACGGTGAAGGAAAACATCTTGAGGAAACCTGCATGCCTGAGAGTATTCCATAATGTTCTCAAAGGTGTGTGAAGTCTACCAATCCGCACATGGCCAGCGTGGTAGACTATGGCCAAACCCTTCTTACTCTGAGAGGAGACCCGTGCTCTGTAGTGAGCCGGCGATGGTTGATTATGATGATGAATGATAATAATGTTGTATGTTGCAAGCGCTTCTTTGCGGAAATCCATGATACACAATGAACCAAAAGCTTAATTTGCTGTAATATAATCCACTGAAACAGATCAAATCTGTATGGTGCAACATGCGACATGCACCGTCCGCCCTCCCACTGCTAAACATCCAGGAAGAACCAACCAAGCAAGCAATACGCACCAACACCGCGCAGCACCACACAAATCCCAAAACACACTCGACGCACATTTCGCCCCGACACCGGAGCATCCTCAGTAGATGTAGACCTTACAATTGACTTACTGACTGACTGACTTTGCAATTGTGGATTTGAATTAGTTGAACTGAGGCAACAATCAGACACATTTTGCATTTATAATAGCATGTCATAATTTATATAGTAATTAGATAAGGCTAGCTTTAAGTTTTATTGTAATGTTTTCTTAAAAAAATATATAATACTTATTAGTATGGATTAATTAGGCACCACAATTCAATGCTTTGGTACTGAATTGAACTGTTACCATCATCGCTGTATTAACCCTAGTAAATTATGTAGGTTCAATTACCAATTACCATCTTAACGTAATCTGGGATATACGTAATGAACTAATGGCATATAATGGCGAACATTTCAACAAATCCCTTCAATTGGGAGGGATTAATGTGAATTTCGTGAATATTAGAATATCAGCTTAGAACTAGATGCTGATTGTGCTGTACACAAATTGTGTACAGCACAATCAGCATCTACTGAATCCCTACTGTCTTCAAGTAGCTACAATGCAAAAGATAGATACCTATATCACGTTTAGGTCTCACATGGGTCTCACATAACTAGGCATTTATCAACTCCTTGCATATTATTATTATCACAATCAAAAATACGGTATTTGACAACTAGTCAAATCAGTAACTTTTTATCAAACGTCAAAACGCGCACTTAGTGTGCGACTTGGATGAATGATATCTCTATGGTGTGCGATATTCGGAGAGGGCTATGTTAGGAGTTTCCTTGAGAGACAAGATCCGAAATGAGGAGATCCGCAGGAGAACCAAGGTCACTGACATAGCCCAAACTATTAGCAAGCTGAAGTGGCAGTAGGCAGGTCATGCCTGTCGTAGAGGCGATGGCCGTTGGAGCCGGAAAGTCCTTGAGTGGAGACCGCGTTTAAGCAAGCGTAGTGTGGGACGCCCTCCAGCACGATGGACCGACGATATAAAGAGGCTGGCGGGAAGTGGCTGGATGAGGAAGGCTGAGGACCGGGTGTGGTGGCGCTCTTTAGGGAAGGCCTATGTCCAACAGTGCACGTCCACAGGCTGATGATGATGATGATGATGTGCGATATTCTATGAAATAACGGTGTGTGACGCCACAATCATTTGACGTAATTTTTTGTTTAATCGATAATTAAAAATGGGTATTTCACTTAAAACTAACAAATGACGCGGTTTTTACGTATTTTAGAAGACCCTTTATTTAATAATCACTGATTTATTTTTAATATCAATCAGTAATCAATAGCGTACTCGAAATTATTTTTATAATTGCATTTTACTCGGTACATCTCTAGCTTTTTATTGGTTAATACCAGTTGCTATTTACCATATTGTTATACTCGTAAATCGAGCAAATGATTGCTGCTTAAATGGGCTAATGCAAATGGCTTCACGGAAGACTTGGTCCTGATTGGACACAATCTCGTTCGCTTATTTGCAATAACTTTAGGCGCTTTGCTAACAAGTTAGGGAGAGCATGTGTCAGATTAAGCAACTTTCTTAGAGGTAAGTATACTCTATCCACGGAAAGAAGTTAGTATAGGGCTCTCTCTGTTACGTAATCCCATACAAATGACAGACGAAAAAAAAATACCAACTTTAATAACCACAAACACTAAAACCACCCTCTTTTTTTGAAGTCGGCTAAAATTGGAAAATAATGGCCTTAGCCATTTCACCAATCAAACAACACAACCCGTACACACCGAATGCTCTGCTCTGGGCACACTGGTGACTGCGCGCCTTTTTGTGTTCGTCAAAAAACCGACAAATTGCGGATCGCTCCGCTCGCGACTTGAAACTCTCGTAGCGTGCGCATGAAATGCACTGTTCGCGCGCAAGAATTTGCTACAAAGTGTGTTACATATTTGCATGAGATATTGCGCCAGTGCGGACGGCAAATTTTTTGGCATGTTATTTTGCATGTTAAGTCATGCGTTAGTCTGTACGCGGCATAATGTAGATAACTATATTAAAATCTTAAATTTAAATAAATTTAAACTGTATTTCAAACCTAAACCACAAAACAAGAAAGGTATTTTGTAATACATAGGTATTTTGGTATAGTATTTTGTGCCTAATTTAACAAATAAATTGTTACAATATTATAAATTCAGTGAAAGTAAATTAAACAATTCAATATTTATTTTGTTAACATCAGAGTGAACTACCTCGGCGATTCAGTTTCGCTTGTTGTTAACATTCCGCCAACGCAATTATATTATAATTAATTTCATGTAAATTATCTCAGAGTTCAGCCTTTAATTAGATAAGACAGGACTAGACACTTAATTATTACATAATTTACGTAAATTATTTAGGAATTAGGATTTTGTTGTTGAAATAGCCTTACGTATACTTTATTTTATTGGAAATTGGAATCTTAACTAGCTATTATTATAATTTACAAGCTTATGCCCGCGGCTTCGTCCGCATGGACTATAAGAATTTCAAACCCCTATTTTACTCCCTTAGGGGTTGAATTTTCAAAATCCTTTCTTAGCGGATGTCTACGTCATAATAGCTAACTGCATGTCTTTCAGCCCAGTCTGTTCTTTTGGCTTTGCCGTAGTCGGGTAAAAAGAAGCTTCCTTAGCGTGCTCTCTATACTAATGTAGATTGATTCCCATAAAATTCAATGAAATTTTGTAGACATGATAAGTTACAATCCGATACGAACCAAGGAAGTTTATAACTTCGGTTCTCCAAACAAAAAAAAAAGAAATATTTCCATAGACCTTATATAAAATACTGTCGATTCATATCCTATCCATTTGCAATCTCTTCCAATAATAGTTTGCCATTTAACCTCCAATATGTCATCCCACTTGTCCGATACATGGTCGGTCTTATCCAGATCTTTGGCGGCAATCCAAATGTCGGCCATCTTTACTTTATTACCGCTATACGAGGAGCTATAAACCCACTAAAAAGACTTGCTTGTGCGATTATAGAAAAGGTGTAGAAAAAAGCTACTCTGAAACTTTGTAGAGTTATGTTACTACGAAAATATGATAAAACGAAACCTTTATTGCTCTTTCGAAATATTTTGCGTCCTTGAGAACTTATATTATCTTCTATTCTTTATTGTAAAACAAAATGGCAATCAGCGTTTATCGGCCTCCCATTTGGGGGTCTGGGGTTGGATTGGATGGATGTAGTATTTTTTTACTATGCGTATATTTACAATACAATAGGTACATGACAAAAATGTCATGAAACTAATTATTTATTGTTTTTTTTTTTTTACTTTTATATTTAAAAGCTTTTGCTATTATGATCTAACATAATATTATAGGCTAAGTACATTTTATATGAACAATAATAATATGTCAGTCAGTCAATCACCTTTTCCTTTTATATGTTTAGGTTTTAATAATTAGTTATTATCATTATTTTGTATCATTTTATCGTGCGTCAGATACAACTAGAAAATCCCATTACATTTAAAATACAGAGATCCGTGTTATAAATCATAATACTACGTCGTTCAGTCGCAGGTCGCGAAATATGTGCGCGTTAAGATTTATGAGCCGACAATGGCTCGGGGGTCGGGGGTCGCGTTTTCTTAGAAATACACAAACAATATCGGATAATGCTAATCTAATACTCTTTTTTCTTTGTTCTGCAACTATGACCTATTTGTCGTGGAATGGCCCAATTTTTTTCCTGGATACTTCAAAAAACAAAATAATACGGCTACAAACCTTATTTTATAACCCCATATTATTTTGTTTTTTAAAGTCTGTGGAGTATGGAGTCTTGACAATTTTTTTATCAGTCGTCATCCGTTTCTCGTAGTTTTTGTATAGACAATGTTTTACTTATTACAGAAGTATTACAAGAAAGCACTAAGACAGTACGAGCAACTATAATTCGCGACAGGTCGAGATGACAGTCGTGGTGGGGTCGCCCCACACACCCGCACAGCCCCCGCGCTAACTCGTTGCGGGATAGCGCGGGTGACGTGCGTTCTCCATAATGTTCTCAATGGTGTGTGAAGTCTGCTAATCCGCACTTGGCCAGCGTGATATACTATAGCCAAACTTTTCTCATTCTGAGAGACCCGTGATCAGTAGTGCGCCGGCGATGGCTTGATGATGATGAATATGACAAGTGAGATACCTAACTAACTAAGAAAATCAGGTATCACTGAAAAAAAATCCGACCCAGGGTTTCATTTTCTCCTTCCAAAAGAGTTTCCTTTCCTTTTAAAAGGGAGAACTTTTTCTTCCCGATCTTGGTAAGAATTTCGGAGTTTTCTGATTTGATAGGTAATCGATCGGTAAAGGAAAAGTTCTACCTTCTGAAAGGAAAGATGCGTTTTTAAGGAGAAAATGAAAAGCAAATTTCTCAGTAATAACAGAAAATGAATAGAAAATACATTGTCGTTTAATTGCAAGCTATCATCAAGAAAATGCTTTTCCTTTCTTTCAAACAAGAAATACGAGCGCGCTAAGATTTATTAGCTGACAATTGCTCGGAAATCGTCTTTTCTAAGAAATACACAAACAATATCGGGTAATGCCAATCAGAATCTAATGTTCTGTTTCTCTTTGTAAATTTTGCCGATTTGTTTTGGGTTTTTAGGGTTCTATACCTCAAAAGGAAAAACGGAACCCTTATAGGATCACTTTGTTGTCTGTCTGTCTGTCTGTTGGTCTGTCAAGAAACCTACAGGGTACTTCCCGTTGACCTAGACTCATGAAATTTGGCAGGTAGGTAGGTCTTATAGCTGACATTAGGGGAAAAATGAAAACCATGAATTTGTGGTTACATCACACAAAAAAATCAAATTGTGGTCATGAACTAATAATTAGTATTTTCAATTTTCGAAGTAAGATAACTATATCAAGTGGGGTAGGTAATATGAAAGGTTTTCACTTGTACATTCTAAAACAGATTTTTATTTATTTTTATGCATTATAGTTGACTCGCACTTGGCCGGTTTTTATTTTTTATCGCTAATTCCAAGTTTTTAGGCTTCTATTTTACCATTCCATTAGACATGCACGTGGTTACATAGCTACGGATATGTAGGTAAAAGTCTGCCAATTCGCATTAGGCCAACGTGGTGCACTAAAGCCTAAACCGTTATCATTCTGAGAGGTGACCCGTGCTCAGTAGTGGGCCGGGGATGAGTTACGACGACTTAATGACGTAAAGTATAAGTTTTATAGTTAATAGTATAAGTAAGTAAACCTACTACAAAAATATTGCTTCATTTTCATAGCTTAGCCCACTTTAGTAATTGGTGGAATATGTTTCAAGAAAGAAAACACGCACTGTTCGAAGACTAAAGTCATGAAAAACTAAAGAAAACTATGGGCCTCATAAGAAAGCTCAGAGTCACTCAGCGGGTGATGGAGAGAGCTATGCTTGGAGTTTCTCGACGTGATCAAATCAGAAATGAGGAGATCCGTAGGAGAACTAGAGTAACCGACATAGCTCAACGGGTTGCGAAGCAGAAGTGGCAATGGCCAGGGCACATAGTTCGTAAAACCGATAGACGTTGGGGTCCCAAGGTGCTGGAATGGCGACCTCGTACCTGAAGACGCAGTGTTGGCAGTAGGTGGACGGACGACATCAGACAAGTCGCAGGGAGCCGCTTGATTCAGGCGGCGCAAGACCGTGGCGTGTGGAAATCCCTACAAGAGACCTATGGCCAGTAGTGGAAGTCTATCGGTTGATGATGATGAAGATGATGATGTTTCAAAAATTAAGGTTCAAAGTAAAGCTATTCTTTGGTGGGTTTCACATACATCCCTCACTATAATATTATTGTATCATATTACTATGTAACTTCTAGGGAGAGTGCCTAATAGAGCCTCAGCCTTATAAATGCGAAATTGTGTTTGTTTGGTGGGAACCTTGGTGTGGTGGTGTAAACTTTGAACTTTAAGGGTGTATGGCAGGGGGTTTCCATGACACTATGTATCTAGCAATGCATGACGTGATTTCTAATACTACCTATTCCGAAAAAAATTAGACTTTATACTTTGACGTAAGATTTTTTTACACCTTTATTACCTGTTATCTCCTAAAGCCACCATGGTCCAAACAAACGTTCTTTGTTTGGTCAGAGAAACTTTCAGTTTTTATAAAATAACGAAGGTCTGGCACGCGCTGGCTCTCTCTCTATAATATTATTTGAAAACAAACAGTAAAATAGATGAGAGATAATAATGCCGTACAAAATCATATTAATATTGCATTATAGTTAAGGTTAAATGCGTCCACGATGTGAAAAACAACATAATATGCTTTACCATTAAACAAAGTCCTCACGTCCACATAGGTAGTATTCCTGCAGAGTGTAGAACAATGACCTTTGTGGCACATGCCGTCACACAGTGGAATGGCGTACATTGCATAGCATCAAATACAAAACAATGGTGTTTCATATACTATTTTTGATTTTGAAAGGGAAAACAAAAATAATAATATCCTTAGTAATATTTTATTGTGAAATTATATATATTTTTCCATTTACTCGGTCACGCCGACTGTAAGCCTTACACCCACCTGAAGGTGTTTTTTTCAGTTCGAGGGTTCAAGGCTTCAAAAAAGTTTTTATTTTTTATTTTTTTTATTTTTTATTTTTATTCAAACATATATCTACTTGTAAAGGGTAGAACAATAGTATCCTTGCTAATATTTTATTATTTACATTTTTAGAAATTCACTAAAAACCAAGATATTAAATAACTGCTCATTTAGGAAAGACGAAAAAGTCACTGTTTTTATATAGAGCTTTTTATAAAAAAAGGAAGCTTCGCTTTAAAAATCCTGTGGCCTCCATATTACTCCTGCAGAACAATCACCTTTGTGGCACACGCCGTCACACAGTGGAATAGCGTGCATTCCATAGATTCAAACATAAAACAATGGTGTTTTATGTCTCTATTTGTGAGGGAAAAACCACGAATGCAAATATTTTCACTTGTATGCCGATTGGTGTGGATTTCGTGACAAAGTGCAGTTAGTTTACGATTTTATTAGCTTTTTTTCGATAAGAATTCAATTCGGAATTTGCCGTTTAAATACACAAGTTTACAGACTTTGTTTTTATGGATAGGTATTGTGAGGTATCAAATTAGTAGCGTAGCTTAGGTTTAAATAATACTGGTCAAATAGTGTGCAAATAATAACTATCAGGTAGGGTTCCGTAGCCATGCTAGTTGCTAAAAACTTAGACGGCTATAATAATAACCGTCAAACGTTTTAGCTTTTATTTAAACAATAATGTCATAAGGTATTTATATCAAAACATTTTTTTCGACCTACGACTACAAGCCCTTTCACACGGCGTCCAGTTTTTTGCAGGATCCCGTTTTCTGCAGGATCCCGTTTGATGGCGAATGTGTTTATATGTTAGCAAACATCCCGCATGCGGGATGCTCGCGTGAACGCTAGCATACAAACACATTCGCCATCAAACGGGATCCTGCAGAAAACGGGATCCTGCAAAAAACTGGACTGCCATGTAAAAGGGGCGTAACGCTTTTCATTTTGAAGAGATAACCCGTTTTTTTTTTTCAAATAGCAGTAATAGGTTTTTATAACTGTACTGACGCAGATTTTATAGTTTACTGTTAATGAAAAGCCTGTGACACACAGATAGACGACATGACGCAATGGACGAAAATATAAGGATTCCTTGTTTTACTCCGGAATCTCAAACAAATCGTTTTGAGTTTGCAAATAAAACAGACTAAAAATAGACGGTGCGGTACTATGATTGTATTGATTTTACTTGTCGAATCTCAACATTCTCAACTCTACATCAAGTTTGTTTACTCAAAACCAGAGGTATCGGGCAAGTTTTTGAGAGCAAGAGCTTGCACATTTCGAAAACTTTGATGGTTTCGATAACACTTTGCGCTACCGATTTTTATTTCACAAACCCGGTAAAGAACTTAGTTCTTCTTCCAGCTTTAAAAATGGTACTAGGGGGTATTTATGTGCGTTTAAGCTATTAAATACTTATCACTTGCTTTAACGGTGAAGGAAAACATCGTGAGAAATATATTTCATGAGTTTTCCATATAACGTTCTCAAAGGTGTGTGAAGTCTGCCAATCCGCACTTGGTTAGCGTGGGGAATTATAGCCTAAAAGGGCGTAACCCCTTCTCATTCTATATATTCTATCATAATATGCAGTTCTATCGTTTATTATTTTGTTTTCGTTTGCACATATTTCGTTAATATTTAATTAATATTGTTTTTGTAAAAAAATTGTGTAATGAAGTGATCAGTACCCTTATTATAAATGCGAAGTGTGGTTGTTTGTTGGTTTGTTGGTTTGTTGGTTTGTCCTTCAATCACGTCGCAACGGTGCAACGGATTGACGTAATTTTTTGCATGGGTATAGATAAAGACCTGGATAGTGACATTTTTGACGACCTCCCTGGCGCAGTGGTAAGCGCTGTGGTCTTATTAGGGGGAGGTCCCGGGTTCGATTCCTGGCAGGGATTTGGAATTTTATAATTTCTAAATTTCTGGTCTGGTCTGGTGGGAGGCCTCGGCCGTGGCTAGTTACCACCCTACCGGCAAAGCCGTGCCGCCAAGCGATTTAGCGTTCCGGTACGATGCCGTGTAGAAACCAAAGGTGTAGGTATGGGCTTAATAAGAACTGCCATACTCCTTCCAGGTTAGCCCGCTCCCACCTTAGACTGCATCGTCACTTACCATCAGGTGAGATTGCAGTCCAGGGCTAACTTGTATGTGACAAAAAAAAATGGGCCACTTTTTATCCCGGAAAATCAAAGAGTTCCCACGGGATTGTTCAAAACCCTAATTCCACGCAGACGAAGTCGCGGACATCAGCTAGTTAATAAATAAATTTTAAATTACTAATTTTGTGAGGCGATCTTTGCCCAGTAATGGATACTAGTAATGGATAGAGATGATGATCGTTGATTTCATAAACTACTTTATAATTTTTTGATGCTAAAGATTCAAGTCCGTAGAACATGAAAACTGTTGAGTCCTGTTACTTGGGCTTGGATGCTCATCTTATTTGAATTAGTGTAAGCCGAAAGTTTCCGCAAAACTAACCGTTTGAAGACCTCCTTGTAAACTTTGGGAAAAGGACGGCCGTGTGGTTATCTTATTAAGTCAACTTGGGATATCGTTGCTGAAGTTTCCCTACCGTAATAACTAGAGTTGATTTAAATAAAATCATAATGTTTGTTAACTACTTGCTCATGTCCACTCTTCTCGTTCTGAGAGGAGACCCGTTCTCAGTAGTAGGCCGGTGATGCGTTGAGATGATCATGATGTTAACGATTTCGTCCACGTAGGTTTAATTTTATCAGACGTCAATTTATGCCAACGCCGCCCATTCCTACACGAGGTCACCATTCCAGCACCTTGGGACCCGAACGTCTATCGGTCCTTCAAACCCACTCCGCCCAAGGGCTCATGTCGTTTCTTCTGGTTCTTCTACGGACCTTATCTTTTCTGATTTGATCACGTTAAGAAACTCCCATCACATTGTTCTCCATAAAAAAAGTCAATTTCAATACAGTTCGAGTTATATTGTCATTGATATTTTACGCCATCTATTGAAAGCGTGTACGCAATAAGTCAGTCTAGAAGCTAAAATAGCTAGACCTTTCGCGAAGAAAGGTATCAGTTTTATCTCACAACATTCGTATCTGTTAGGAAGACGAATTGTCCACCCCTATAATACGACGCAGCCCGTCCCTACACAAGACAGTTTCCAAATAACTCTGCGAGTTCAGTCGGCGAACCGCCAAACTTTGTTCTTACGACGCTTTTCATGGTAGTTAACTTCAAATGAGTGTTCCACGGGTGACTTGGCTGAATTTATGCTCGCAACGAAAATGCCAATACAATTTGGAGTTCTGTAAATGTAATCTAATTGTATGTCCCCTGAACGTCACTCACGTCTCTCATATTGTCATTTGTCACGTGTAAAAGTGTATTTATTGTTTGTCGATCTATTTAGATAACTTCAAATGAGTGTTCCACGAGTGACTTGGCTGAATTTATTTTCGCAACGTAAATGCCAATACTATTTAGAGTACTGTAATTTACAGTGTAAATAAAATCTATTTTTAAGTCCCCTGAACATCACCCACGTCTCATATTGTCAGGTCTCTAAGTGTATTTGTCAATACATCTATCTATAACTTTTTCAAGTTCAACCGTTGAATCTATCTTTGTCACTGATATATCTATCATTCATCGTGGAGACGGATATAGGATACTTTTAATCCCGAAAAGTCAAAGAGTTCCCACGGGATTATTATAAAACCTATTCTTTTATTGTAAGAACTATTGCGGGTATTGATATTGTTTTTTATTTTCTCTTTGGTGGTATTTAGTAAGCAGTTTTAGCCGAGGTCACACATCACATATACAATCACATAATATAATCCACAGCTAATATTGAGCTTAACTGACAGAATGTAACTAGCTAAGGGACTCAAATAAAAAAAACCTTAATCCTCGTGGGCAAACCCGTAGGCATCCCTAGTCGGCGTGGGCAACCGTAGTCGGTAGGTACATAAATTTTTCTAATACCAATATCTCCGATAGAATAAAAGATATTGAAGTTTGAAGACTCTCAAATAATAGTAGACTATTTTTCGCCAAAACGCCAATCATCTATATTTCGATGACATTTCGCGAAAATAAAAGAGCGTAGTGAATTTGAAGAGTGGCTGCGTTCAAGCGTGAACATTGTCTTATAGTGCAAGAGCCCGTAGGAATTTTGTGAAGGTGCATAATTACGTGGGCAGGCGTCAGCAAACGAGTCGCAGGGAGCCGCTGGATCCAGGCGGTGCAAGACCACGGCGTGTGGAAGTCCCTACAACTTACAAGGGACCTATGTCTAGCAGTAGACCTCTATCAGTTGATGACGACGACGCAGAATTACAGCTTTTTATGAAACGAAGCTTCTTAACGGGCATTTGGAATGGGGACTCAAATCGCAAGAAGTGAAACTGAAATGACGTAACGCATATATCATTGGCTAGGCATCGAGTTGTGCATACAAAATATGAATGAGCGAATCCATAGAATATACGATTTTATACACAATACGAAAATAGCTTCGCTTCTGCTACGCCATACCCTATAACACCACTTCATGCCTTTAACGACAAAATATTATCTCTTAACTGCGATCTCACTCAGTGTCAATTGACTAATGTTAAAGTGGACTAACTTAAAACGGGAACGGCAGTTTTATTAAATCATACAACTAGTCGGTTTCTATGCGACATAATACCGAAACGACGCTTGGTGGCACGACTTTGCGGGAAGGGCAATTTAGTGTTCTGGTACTATGTCCCGTAGAAACCGATCAGGGGTACGGGTTTAATGAAACTGCCATATCCCTTCCAAGTTAGCCCACTTTCATCTTACACTACATCATCACTTACCACCAGCTGAGACCGCAGTCAAGAACTAATTTTTTTTTTTAGCCAATGATGACTAATATTCCTCTTTTCCCTCCAACTAAGCGCCAAGCTTGTGCTAGGAGTAGGTGCGACAATAGTGCAACAACTTAGCTTTAAAGCGGAGACCTTTCGGATTTCGGTCTGCTCCTCTAACCGTTGAGCCACGGTAATGTTATAATATAGATAACATTACCGTGGTTGAGCTATTGAGGCTCATCATCATCATCATGATCAACCCATCGCCGGCTCACTACAGAGCACGGGTCTCCTCTCAGAGTGAGAAGGGTTTTGGCCATAGTCTACCACGCTAGCCATGTGTGGATGGGTAGACTTCACACACCTTTGAGAACATTTTGGAGAACTCTCAGGCATGCAGGGTTCCTCACGATGTTTTCCTTCACCGTTAAAGCAAGTGATATTCAATCAATCAAAACGCACATAACTCCGAAAAGTTAGAGGTGCGTGCCCGGGTTCGAACCCCCGACCTTCGATTAGAAGGCAAACGTCCTAACCACTAGGCTATCACCGTTTACTTATTGAGGCTCAATTGAGGCAAAATTTGTATTGGAATTGAAAAAAACCTCTTCACAACTTCCCACAAGCTCTCAGACCAGTAGCCATAGTCATCGAGGGGAGTATGAAGCATGCATATTTGATTTCGTCATAAACTCAATTTACAGCTAATCTGATCTCGGATTGTCGAAGAAATAAAATTTCACACGCCGTTGAGTCGCTCTTGAATGTAAATAGGGTAGGCGCGGGTGTAAGGGTACCTAAAGTTGCCTTGCCGGGGTGAACTCGCACCAAGGTGAGGGGATAGGGTAATATCGAGTGAGTATCTTCTAGAGTCTAGAGGCGTGAAATAGGCCTATGAGATTTTTGTCTATTTATTGCCAGCCTACTTAGCATGAAAATTGTGATTAAAAGACAAAAATCAGTCATGTGCGAGTCGAATTCGTGCACAAAGGGTTTCGTCGAGTACCATCGTACAAGATTATGTTTATTTGATTTTGATGATTAATTTTTATTAAATTACGTGGCGCCTATTTTGTAATTTTCATTTTTACTCACACTGCACTCATTTACACAAATGACTTTAAAGCACTATATTAGGTATCCTATAGCACGGTGGCAACAGTGCACGGATACTATGAGTACTTTACAATGTAAAGGCCTGCTTATAATAATTACTTGTAATTGTATTACAACTTGTAGGAGCTGCATTAGACACGTTGCTTCAAGACGCGGCGTGTGTAATTCAGTGTAAATTCAAGACAGTAAATTAGATTCCTCAAAATTAGGGCCTCATATGAAAACTCAGAGTCACTCAGCGGGCGATGGAGAGAGCTATGCTTGGAGTTTCTCTACGTGATCAAATCAGAAATGAGGAGATCCGTAGGAGAACGTTAGAGTAACCGACATAGCTCAACGGGTTGCGAAGCTGAAGTGGCAATGGGCAGGGCATATAGTTCGTACAACCGATAGACGTTGGGGTCCTAAGGTGCTGGAATGGCGACCTCGCACCGGAAGACGCAGCGTTGGAAGACCCCCACTAAGTGGACGGACGACATCAGACGAGTCGCAGGGAGCCGCTGGATGCAGGCGGCGCAAGACCGTGGCGTGTGGAAGTCCCTACAAGATACCTATGTCCAGCAGTGGACGTCTATTGGTTGATGATGATGATGATGATGAAATTACATAGATTTCCTTCGCCCCACAGCATCAAGTTACGCCATTAAATTTTTGTCCCCGCGCTATCGGCATCAATGATCGAGTTTACGGGCCTATACCGGTCTGCCATTCCGTACGGTTGTAACTTTTTAGTGCTGCTTTTATTACGACAAACGATTTTAATCAAGCGAGTTTTTGTTCAAAGCAAACACCATTAACGCCTCGAGACGGAACAAAATTGTATGCAAAGTCAGTCGCTTTTGTGACTTAGTGCGACCCCGTCAACTATGAACTATAAAACTATTTCCGCAGAATGGTTTTTATAGTTTTATTAAAGTGTTTTACCTACACTTGCATAAAATAGTTCGTAGAACCGATAGACGTTTTGGTCCCAAGGTGCTGGAATGGCAACCTCGCACCGGAAGACGCAGCGTTGGAAAACCCCCCACTAGGTGGACGGACGACATCAGACGAGTCGCAGGGAGCCGCTGGATCCAGGCGGTGCAAGACCGTGGCGTGTGGAAGTCTCTACAAGAGACCTATGTCCAGCAGTGGACATCTATTGGTTGATGATGATGATGATGATGATGAATGAAATCTTAGATAAAACGGTGACTGACTGACTGACTGACTGATCTATCAACGCACAGCTCAAACTACTGGATGGAACGGGCTGAAAATTTTACACGTTGACTTATTATGACACAGACATGATAAGAAAGGATTTTTGAAACCAACCTCTAAGGGATTAAAATAGAGGGTTGAAATTGTGTGGTCTACGCGGATGAAGTCGTGGCTATATGCTAGTTCTGATATAAATTTTTAATACGTACCTACATATTAAAAATTGTGGAAAGAGCAGTGATTGAACATGCATCCCTGAAATGAAAATCCCATGAAAAACTAGCTAGACAAATTAAATTAATGGTATAACGCTAAAACAGGGACAAACAGCAAAAAGTCATGAATGTTGTAATAATATGTGAAAGGGGTTAAAGCTAGAGATGGGCAAAGTAAAGTAGCAATAATGCTACTTTTAAATCATTTTCATTTGATGCAATTATTATTTTTCTTCATACCACCTTTATAGTCACTTCGCAGACAATTTTTCACCGATCAATTTACAATCGTTTTCTACCTATATTAATTTAGCTAAATATTGTAATGAAGATCAATAGCGCTGATAGTAATAATATTTTTTTGTGGAAAGTGAAGAAGAAAATTCACTTTCCGTACAACGTAGCAAATTATTGTTTGCTGCATTAACTTCACTACATTTTTCCCCTTTTCTGACCCGCACTGATGCGAGTGTTCTCACTCACATGCTCTTTAGCGTCTTAGCTCGACCGTAGGCGTGTGAAATTTATACAATACTAGCTTATGCTCGTGACTTCATCCGCGTGGACTACATAAATTTCAAACCCCCATTTAACCCACTTAGGGGTAGAATTTCAAAAAATCCCTTCTTAGAGTGGAGACCTACTCTTTACACAGAACACACCCTCCAAATTTCATGTCTCTTGGACTAGCTGTTTAAGTTGATAACGATGCGTTGATATATAAGTCAGTCAGTCAGGACTTTGAGTTTTATATATACAGAAAACGGGATTAATAGTAGTAAATTTCAAACTTTATAAGATTATGCTTCGTGGTTTTTCAATAGCTACTTTCTAAAAGTAGCAAGTGTTACATATGAAAAGACTTTTCACATGAATTTTCACACGCTACCTGTGAAATGGTCCACCTCTAGTTAAAACCACCCCGTAACATTACCACGTAAGTAATTGCATCGTGACGTTGCCAATTTCGCCCCTTCTCCCGTCAGCCGTCAGTGCCACCGCGCGTAAACCACTGCGTCATCTTGGTTTAAATGTATAATATATTTTCAAGTGATTTGCATGAAATACATTCCTGTATAATAATATTTATACAATACTAGCAACCGCTCACCCCTTCACTCCCGTGGGAATTTCGTAATCCTTCGCCTTATTCCTTGTCTACTAAATGTCAGGAAAACTCTGTGAATATTTTCAGCTGTTTACTTCCAATGGTTTGTGCTGGGCCTTGATGAGTCAGTCAGTAAGTCAGAGTGAGACACGACTTTTCATTTTATAATATACTAGCTGATCCCCGCGGCTTCGCCCGCGTGTATATAATATAGCCTATGTCACTCAGGAATAATGTAGCTTTCTATTGGTGAAAGAGTTTTTAAAATCGGTTCAGTAGTTCCAGAGATTACCCCCTACTAACAAACTTAACGACATTACCTCTTTATAATATTAGTATAGATTTATTAGACTAAATCATGTCTGAGACTGTCTGGGTGTACCTACATATAGGTTTCTGAAAAATTCCACGGCAACTCTTTGATTTTTGGGGATAAAATGTCCATGCTATCTCCATTACAAGATTCGATTAAATCTGTTCAATTGATGTAGTGTTAAGAGATAAGAAACTTCCAAACATCTGAAGTTTTACATTTATAATAACACTTACATTTTATATGAATACATCTCGATCATAACGATGGTGGAATGGAGGGATGGATTCTTTGAATTATATCAAAAGATAAGTTAATCTATTAAGTAGTTGTGCGAAACAAATGTAATGTTTCAATTTAATTTAGAAAAAAGAACTAGAAAAGCTAAAGTACATTAGGGACATTGGAATACTACGTGACTGGATACAAATTTAGTTTGGAAGAATAGCTTAAAAAAAGTTGTTGCTGCAGTTGTTTTAAAAACAGTGCTTCTTTCTATTGCAAGAGATTTATTTTTCTTCTTAACTTTTTTCTACAAGGCTTCTATAAAAGGGTACTCTACATTCAGACCATGTTGTTGGTCACAAATTGCAACTTTCACCGTTATTGATGTGGTTTAGATAAACACAATCATGTCATCAAACAATTCACAGGGAGCCGTTATAAAATTAAAAAATTAAAAAAAAAAAATTATTCAATTAAACTTTTACAAGTATTTTTGAATCGTCAGCTGCATCTACAACTAGTTCGGAATGTCTTTCCTACCGAGAAGAACTAGCTAGAAACCCGGCGGTTGCTCTTTTCAAAGATTTGATATACAATATTACGTCATGTATAAAAAAAGTATTTGCAGTCCTGCGCGTTGCTGGAACGAGTCAAATCCACGCTCTTTTATAATTTAGATAAATAATCTTCAATTGTGTAATATGCTTTATTGCGTGATAGGCTTGCACTTTACGACAATCATGCAAAGTCAAAGTCAAATTTTTTATTTAGAATAGGTAACATGTTACGCTTACTGATGGTTAAAAAGACAAATAAATTACTGCTAGTCTCACTTTAGTAAAAAATATGGTAACTAACTTTTCTTTTGATAAAAATTCTTCATCCCAAGATTAAAGTAATATGTAAACGAGCATTGAGTATTAACATAATTTTTAGAGTACCTTTTCAGATATATAAATACATATTATTATTAATATTACGTTACATAAACCACTCTAATTTTAATTTGGGTTTTGGTAGTAGAAAGTTTTCAACTTATTACGCAAATCTATTCTGCATACTGCGCTGCTAAGATAATTAATTTGGAAGACAGAAATGCAAATCGCACTCACGACTCGAGCGCTTACATACGAACGGCACTTTGCCAAAGAGCTACAGCACTGACTTCGACGCATCAGCGACTGACAAGCTTCGAAACGTCAACACTGCAGCTGTTGTCTACAGTGCTACCAACTTACCTATCTGTTCTCACAGCTACAATGTCACGATCTCAATCACCTCTGATTGGTTGACGCTCGCTCACTATTGGCTACAATTCTTTGTTGCAACAAGAGTACCAACAAGAATCGACCAGCAGGTGACAGCGTCGCTAGTGGAGAATACGTAGTTTTTAAAAGTAGAATTCTAATTTTAAAAATTCGTCTAGAAAAAGGAATTAAATTTATTCCAACACTAGCTGATGCTCGCGACTTCATACGCGTAGATTTAGGTTTTTAAAAATCCCGTGGGAACTCTGATTTTTCGGGATAAAAGTAGCCATGACACTCTCCAGGTTTACCTTCACTATACCCATGCATAAAATCATGGTTGAAGAATAAACCAACAACGACAAATATTTTTCCTTTTGATGTACGGAACACTAAAAAGGGCTTCAAAGCTCTACCTTCGACGAAGTGTCGTTCGTTTGCAAGAGCGCTTAGAACATAAATAGCTGTACAGACTCCCTCTTCACGTTTTAAGTCAAAGGAAACCAACAGCATTTAATTAAATATCTTAACATGACTTTCGAATTAACTTATCTTTGCTTTGTTTCTATTACTTTCGATTCCAAAGTTCTTTTCTTTGAAAAACTTTTAAGAAAATGGTTTTTTAATTTACAAAAGTTTTAGAATTTCTGTTTGATAATATTATATCTACTTACCTTCATCGTTATTCGTATCAAAGATAATATTTTCTTTCATCATGGTAATTTGGTAATCCTAGCCGACTTGTTACAACTTCACTCGAGTAAAAATTCGGAAAATTCTTTCTTAGCAGCTCGGGTCTACGTACAGATCATTACTACCCTGAACCACTCTTCTTGCTACCACTACTAGTGACCCACTTCGGCTTCGCACGAGTAGCTTATTACAATTTTCGCAGAGATCTCTATTTTTTTTTTGGAAATAAAATGTAGCCTCAGGAATAATGTACCTAAGTAACTTTCCATTGCCGAAAGAATTTTGAAAATCAGTTCAGTAGATCCACCAATCAAACTTACAAACTTTAACTCTTTATAATATTAGGTAGTACATATAGATTATCATTAGATTCTAAACGTTGAAATAATTCAAAGTTAAGAGAAATGTTATGGTACTGAAGCCGTGAGAGCGGTAGCTCAACGGGTTGCGAAGCTGAAGTGGCAATGGGCAGGGCACATAGTTCGGAAAAACGATACACGTAGGGGTCTCAAAGTGCATTCCAAAGTTACAAGGGATCAAATATTTGTATGAGAATCTTTTAGTCATACTCGGTTTGTATGGAGCGCGACGAGTACACTCCTCTTAAATACAATAGTTAAGCGTTCAAACGCTTTATGCACCGTGAAGCGATTAGCCGTGGAATTATGCATGCTCGCACGAGTCAAGCGCAAACCCGTAATGCGTTATTAATGCGGGCTTCAACTCGATAATTGTCCCCGATGACCGTGCGCTAATGTGCTGAGCTCTTAATATTATCTTATATATACCTAACTTTGTGGTAATTGATTAGTAATTCATCTTCATCATTATGATCAACCCTTCACCGGCCCACTACTGAGCACGGGTCTCCTCTCAGAATGAGAAGGACTTAGGCCATAATTCCCTACAGTGGTCAAGTGCTTATTGGCAGAATTCACACACCTTTGAGAACAATTATGGAGAGTTTCCTCACGATGTTTTTCTTCACCGTTAAAGCAAGTCGTATTCAATTATTTAAAAACACATTTAACCGCTAATGTGCTGAGCTCTTAATATCTCTTAAATGAAGCAAAACGAAGACAGATGATAGTACTGAAGATTACTGATATGATACCACAAAAAAAACGCGAAAAAAAATCCTATATATTGTAAAAGTTCGCGATATATTGCAGATAAAATATCTGACTGACGCTAGAGGTCAACGAACGTTGCATAAGTAGGCCATTCGGAGTCAACGCCGCGTTGTAGGCGGGGCATTGACCCCAGTTTTGGAAGCTATACATTGCGGGGTTGAAAAATACTAATTACTAAAATCACTAATGCCGCGTAGTAGATGCGCTAAAAAGAATGTGCCTAATGCATTGTTTTAGTAATTTTAGTGGTCTAAAACAATCTTCGCATTATTGCCATTCTAAATGCATTCTAATGAAACCAGTTTGGGACACATCGGTTGGATGGTCTCAAAGCCTACTATAACGGACATGGGCATATAGGTAAAAAGTTTTTGTGTTTTTTTAAATAGGAAGGATTACTGTAAATAATTAATAAAAATTTGTATCTATTTCCACTTCAATATCTTGACATGAATAGATATACTTATAAATACAAATTACACTGTAGAATATGAATTAATGCAATCATACTAACAAGGTAAAATTATTGACAAGGAATGTAACAGTTGTGGACCGTGGTAGTACTTAATTAGAATTTAGTTCCAAACTCACTGAACAAGCTAAATATTTAGCTTAGTTTCAAATCTAATTTCTGAATTATTATGTATGAAACGGTTTTACATTAGGCTTTCCAGTGGTCATCAATTATTAAAGCTCTTTAGGCGTTGTAATTTATGCAGCGATAATTGCGATAATTATCTAATCTAAATGCAGCAGTGTAATAGGGATACCTACCAAAGTAAATAAGGTTATTTTGATCCAATATTCATCCTATGGTTAGACTTTAGAATTTAGACGTCCCGGGCTCACACCTTTAACTTTTTGGAGTTATGTGCGTTTCAAGCAATTAAATATCACTTGCTTTAACGATTTTTCTTGTCTGATTTATGTAAGGTGAAATATTTCTTTGTAAAATATGTTTCTGCAAATAAAGAATCTTGAATCTTGAATCTCGAATGAAGGAAAAATCGTGAGCGTACCCACGTGTCTGAGGGTTTTCCATAATGTTCTCAAAGGTGTGTTAAGTATGGCCAAACCCTTCTTATTCTGAGAGGGGACCCGGAACCAGCGGTGATGGGTTGTTGTTGATGATGATGATGATAACCTAATAATCCTTTTCATTCTAAGAGGAGACCATGTTTAGGACTGGGCAGGCGATGTGTTGTGATGATGATCAGTAAGCTATTGAGCGAGTTATCTTAGGGGTTTCCTAAAAGGATAAGATCTGAAACTAATACTAGGAGAATCGAGGTACAGTACGCAGCAGAAAGTAATGTACATCGACCTTTCGAAGGAGATGTCTTAGTCGTTGAGACCGACAAAACGTCATATAGGTATGAGTGATAGAGACAACGCTCTACAAAGTCGAAATGTCATTCTAAAGGCCGATGTTCATTACTTTCTGCCGCGTACTGTAGGTATAGTGACCCTGACCTAGTACGAATTGGCATACTTCACTCTTCACACACCTTTAAGAACATTATGTAGAACTCTCAGGCTTGCAGGTTTCATCACGACGATTTCCTTCACCGTTAAAGTAAGTAAAAACTAAATCGAATGTACAAAAATTAAGTCAGAAAGGCCGAGTATGGCATTTCGCCAATTCCCAAGGAATTGAAGACGTGGCTGTTGTTACGTTTATTACTTCCGTTTTGAGGGGCCAGAGATGATAACCATAATGGATTTACTTGAAATGGACAAGGATTTCCTCTAATGGAAAAAATATCTGAAAAACAAGATAACTACTTACTGAAGAAATTTTGTGATAATTTCACTTTTGCGGTGACTCGTAGTATCTTAGGTACACAATAGTGAGGGTAATTAATGTAGATTCAGACCATAATACTTTTTTGTACTGTTTCTATTCAGAATGTGCGAACATGCGTAAGTCTCAGGCATGCAAGTTTCCTCACTATTTTAAAGTGTTAAAGTTATGTAAACGTTAAAGCAAATGATATTTACCTAACTCCAAAAAGTTAGAATCCCGAACGCCCCGAGTAGGAGGCCGACTTTACAACCTCTAGACTACCAACCTACCAATAAAATAAGATTTATTTTTTGAAAAGAGTTGCTCGTCTTAGCTATGGTAGAAAAAGCTATGAAAATATCGCAAATCTTTGCTGTTGGAACGGCATGTCGACTTACATTGAAAATATCAAGGCTACTTCTACAAATCTACAAACTCAAATATGTAATAGGTACTAGCTGATACCCGCGACTTCGTACGTGTGGATTTAGGTTTTTAAAAATTCCGAAGGAACTCTTTGATTTTCCGGGATAAAAAGTCTATGTCCCTCTCCAGGTCTTAAACTATACCCATGAAAAAAATCACGTCGATCCGTTGCTCCGTTGCGACGTGATTGAAGGACAAACCAACAAACCAACAAACTAACAAACACACACACTTTCGCATTTATAATAAGGGTACTTACTGATTTTGTTTAAGAAAAATCTAAAAAAAAAATAATGTGCCTGTAAAAAGTCTGAAGTTGCTTATAGATTCATGAAAGGTAAAAAACTATTATTTACGTTCATAGTTTTAAAAATAAAGTTTAAATTTAGCTAACTAATAGATAGGTAACCAACCGTACATTGTAATTATTGAAAAGTCCGTACTAATTGAATATTTCACCACATTGCGGGTTGTTCTACGTATTAGAAGGGATTTATAAAGTGATAACAATAATCTAATGCAATTCGCACGCTTGTTTGAGGTCAAAGTGAATTATAGTTTTCAATTACGCGGCATTCCACTCTACAATGATTTTCATTAGCGCGATGAGAGCTTTTTGGAAATTAATTGTACTGGCAATGAGCGCTGGGTGACGTCAAATGACGGTTCATGGCGTGTAAATAACTGAAATTGCGTAAACAGAGCAACGTTTCAGCGAAAAACATTCGTTCCCATAATTTTTTAGGGCTGCGTCACCAAAATCCCTTAGCTAATCTCACCCATAAGTATAGCGGTGAATGAAAAAATGAAAAATAATTTCCTGGAGAATAACTCTTGCCGGGATTCGAACTTGGGACACCATAGCGCCTTTACCATAACGCCAAGAAACCAATTAGCAGACCAATCAAAACTTGTGAAAATAAAAGTGTAACAAAAATCGTGTATTGCTCTTTTCTTCGTAATTTGGAAGCTTCGCACAGTCCAGCTAATCCGGGACGGGCCGGTATTGCTGCAACAAATTAAATTGGTGACTGGGATTTAGAAGGAAAAGCGTTCCAATTAGTGTTTCGTAGGGGTCCGGAAATCCAGTAACACGCTCGAGGGAGGACATAGCGGTGTCGTCCTAGGTATACCAAAAGATAGGAAATTAAAACTGATTGCAAGTTACGATACAAGCCGCAAGCAACACATTTCTCAGTATCAAAACATTTTTTTTTCAGGAATTAAAATGCTTTTTTTGGATAGATTAATTTATTATGAAGTATTTATAAACCAATATTTGATTTTCTCACATTTCAGGGCCGCCGAAAGAAATGTCTTCTGTATAAATAAGTTGCCCTTTGTACGTCCTTTTCACTGCAACTATGTTTTGTTGTAAGTTTTAAGTTATTGTTACACAAATAAATAAGTACAGCTACTAATGACGTCATTGAAATTTATGGCCAATCCCAATTCTGTCTTTAATAGAATTACTTTCGGTCAGTATGCGAGCAAAATAAAGGCATCAAGCGTATTTTTACAAATCAGAAGAGTTTTACAAAGCTTAGAATATACTGTTACTGGTACTGAATATACTCATCCCATATTTAAACATTACATTCCACAGTTTGATTCAAACTTCGATAAGTAAGCGTTTCTGTGAAAGATGCAACAAAAATTACTAATAATTCATGCCCACTTTGATGACAGCACGAATACAATTTTGAGACCAATAGGGCGGAACAAATCTAAATGTTGAACATGGCATCTCTAGGCGAGGGACGAGTTACTTTTTGGATCCAAACGATTTTCAGTTGTGAGTTCGGGACCATCGGGATTGCCCACTCGAGACACCTGCGACTTTGTTTACTGGATAGTTAGAGATTCGCTCTGATTGTGTTTTTGATATTTTTCGAGACTCAAGTACCTATCTAACAATCTGTTCTTTGTTGTACTTGTTTTTGAGATTCAAATGCCACTTCTATATTGGGCGAAATTTTATTCTGTGAACTGAAACATGACTATTTTATATTTCGACTGGAATATTATACCTACTATCAAAGAGGGGTAAGTTTTGATTCCTGATTTGGTGAATATAGGTAGCAATATCTAAATACATTTGTCACTAGGTACCTAACATTTATTTATTTATTTATTTATATTTAACATTTCACTGCAAATTATATTTCTGTCTTTTTGTTGAATGTTGAAATTCGATACAGAGGGAACTTGTACCTCAGCTATACTTCGCAACAAGTCGACATGGCAATCAGGGTATGAGGTGGGGGGGATATCCCGCACACCCGCACGTAACGGGTTAGCGCGGGGGCTGTGTCACCCCGATAGCCATGTCGACCTGTCGTGAACTACACCTACTCTTTATGCCAGAAATTGTAAATTTTTAGAATACCGTGAGTATTCTTTGATAAGAATACCCATGGTATTCTTAAAATTTAAATCTACGCGGAAAAAATCGCTGGCATTATTTATAAATACCTAATAAGCTAAAATGACACCTAGTTTCTCCTTTCACCAAAGGTTGCCTGGTAGAGATTGCCGTGAGCAATAAGGCCGCCTTTTCATACAATTATTTTTTAGTTTTAGTTTCTGTAATAGTTATGTAATATTTTTTGTGTGCAATAAAGTATTTCTATCTATCTATCTATGATTCCTAGCCCCACGAGTAATATAATATTTTAGTGGGTTATGACGTGACGTCACATAAACTAAACATGAGCGCTCAGTTACATAACCCACAAAAAGTTGAGCGGTCAGGTTATTTCGAAATGGCATTTCGCCAATGCACCAAGAAATTGGATATGTGGCTGAAGTTCATTACTTCCGATTTGAGAATATGTTGCTAAAGAGATAGAAGAAATAACTGGAAAAGCCACAGTAGCTCAAAGGTTTAAGGAGCGGACTGAAATCCGAAAGGTTACCGGTTAAAACCCCATCCGTTGCACTATCGTTGTACCTACTACCACAGAATAATATAATAGTAATAATTGCTACTACTAAGACAAGCTTTAAGCTTAGTTGGAGAGAAAGGGGAACATGATTAATATTCTTTAAAAAAACCGGCCAAGTGCGAGTCAGGCTCGCGCAATGAGGGTTCCGTACTACAGTCGTATTTTTTCGACATTTTGCACGATAATTCAAAAACTATGATGCATAAAAATGAATAAAAATCTGTTTTAGAATGTACAGGTGAAGACCTTTCATATGATACCCCACTTGATATTATAGTCACTCACTTCGAAAGTTTAAAATACTAACTATTAGTTCATGACCACAATTTAATTTTTTTTGTGTGATCTAACCCTAAATTCACGGTTTTCAGATTTTTCCCCAAATGCCAGCTATAAGATCTACCTACCTGCCAAATTTCATGATTCTAGGTCAACGGGTACCTGTAGGTTTCTTGACAGACAGACGGACAGACAGACAGACAGACAGACAGACAGACAGACAACAAAGTGATCCTATAAGGGTTCCGTTTTTCCTTTTGAGGTACGGAACCCTAAAAACTCTATATTTTAGACTAACTTTTGTCCACGACTTCATCCGCGACACATTTTATAATCTTCTTCTTCTCTATAAGTATTATAGAAAAGGAAAAGCTGACTGCCTGATCTATCAACGCACAGCTAAAAGTTCTGGACGGATCAGGCTAAAATTTAATATGCAGATAGCAATAGGCTACTTGACACTTTTTTAAAGTTGGTCTTAAATGGTTAATATTTGTCCTATTATATCAAAAAAATTAACACTATATTTTTTTGCGCCCTAAAATCCATAAAACTTTAATTTAAAAATATATTTTTCTTAGACAGGTGAAAACACTGTCGGCCATGTTTGGCCGATAGATTATCTGTGCTCTAACGTCATGCATTTGTAAACAACAGCATAACCTCCCAAAGTTAATAAACATGACTTCTATTATACTACTTTACATGAAAAATATAGTAATTATCGTTATTGTATCATCCGAGAATGTAAAAAACGCATCGATAAAGACCACAGGAAAGTTGTGGATTAGAGTGCCCAGTGAAATAAATATACGTAACACGCGAAGACTTGCTTAAAGGGATCCTATATGACTAACGACTTCAACCCAAATTTATTTTTGCAAAGATCACTTTCTTGTAAGTCTTACTTAATAACTTATTCAATTTATAAAGAGAAAACGATAATTTTTTACGTTTACTATGAGTTTTTAGAAATATATAAAAACTAGCTTATGCTCGTGACTTCGCCCGCGTGGACTTCATAAATTTCAAACCTCCATTTAACCCATTCAGAGGTGGAATTTCAAAAAATCCTTTCCTAGTGGATACCTTCTCTTTACCTACAAAGAACACACCCACCAAATTTCATGTATCTAGGATCAGCTGTTTAGATGTTTAGGCTGTGCGTTGATATATAAGTTAGTCACGACTCTAAATTTTATATATATGGATACTACGTTAGTCCCCGCGTCACATCGGGATGACATTTCTTTGTTTATATATTTAATGACGTCACATCATGGCTGACAGCGTTTTCTGCGTTTCAAATAAAAATAAAAACTGTATTTTTTTAAATTGGATTTATATATCCATCCTGCGTTTTTAATAATTGTTATTGATATATTTCGTTGTCTTAAGCAAAATACTATAATAAATAATCATTTATTGGACGAAATTAGATATGAGTCAAGTAGCCTATTATGACGTTAACATCCGCTAAGAAAGGATTTTTACAAATTCAACCCCTAAGAGGGTAAATTAGGGGTTTGAAATTTGTTTAGTCCACATAAAGTCGCGGAAATAAGCTAGTTCAGGTATAGTTTATAAATCGTATCATCATGATCAACCCATCGCCGGCTCACTACTGAGTATGGGTTTCCTCTTAGAATGAGAAGGTTTTGGACCATATGCCAAACGCTGGCCAATTACAGATTGGCAGACTTCACACACCTTTGAAAACATTATGGAGAACTCTCAAGCATGCCGGTTTCCTCAATATGTTTTCCTTCACTGTTAATCACAACTCATATCTAGGTAGGATACTTTCTGAAAAGGCAAAATTGATAGAATGAAATTTAGCAAACACTCGTTGTAGCGTGAACAGCAAAATAACCAAATTGGTTTTAGTTAGAGCCGTTAAATTGTAATTAGTATTATATCGGTTAATTAGTATTTAGTTGCTAATTAAATTATCATTTATCGCACATAATATTTTATTGCAGATTGTTAAATTTTGATTTTATAGGTAACTAAATGATGCCCGCGTTTAGATTTTTAAAAATCTCGTGGGAACTCTTAGATTTTCCGGGATCAAAAGTAACCTATGTCCTTCTCCGGGATGCAAGCTATCTATGTACCAAATTTCACAAAATCGGTTGGACGGATGCGCCGTGAAGAGCTAGCAGACAGACAGACAGACGGACAACCCTCCACCTCCCATGGCCCCACCAACCTCTCGGTTATATGGGCCGAACAGACAGACGGACAGACAGACGGACGGACACACTTTCGCATTTATGATATTAGTATTTCACCCCCTCAGGGATTGCATTTACAAAAACCCTTAGCGGATGCCTACGTCATAATAGCTACCTGCATGCCAAATTTCAGCGCGATCCGCCCTGTAGTTTGAGCTATGCGTTGATAGATCAGTCAGTCAGTCAGTCACCTTTTCCCTTTATATAATATTATTTCGATTACTTTTATTTTCAACTTCAGAGCAATTTCGCAAATTATTATGTGAGGTTAGGGACTGGGAGTTCCTGGGTAAATGTGCCAATTAGTATTTCGGGGACAAACATTTTGCAAATGGGGCCCGGGACACGGGACAAAGGACTCCACTCGGGCGACGTCGAAGCTTCCATGTTAATTGCGCTCTTTGAAAACGACGTAATGTTATTGGCTAGATAATTTAGAATTTACTAGCTGATCCCGCGACGTCCTAGTAAAATAAAAAAATAAAATAAAAAAAATCTTTTTTATTCGTATAAACTTTTACAAGTACTTACGAATAGTCGGATGCATCTACCACTGGTCCGTAGTCCGCGTGAATTGCAGCTTTTAAATATCTCGTGGGAATTCTTTGATTTTTCCGGGATAAAAAGTAGCATATGCCACTCTCTAGGTCTTTAATTGAGGGTCAAACCACTGTGGTTTTTTGCAATGCGTGCTACCTAATATTTAATTTATTTGTATGTCGTTAATAATAATTAAAAAAAACTATACCCAGATACCCCAGGCATTAAATCACGTCAATCCGTTGCTCAATTGCGACGTGATTGAAGGACAAAACAACAAACAAACACACTTTCGCATTTATTATATGGGTAGTGTTTGTAATATGAAATGGTGCTGTCGACTTCATCCACGTGGATTTATTTGAAAACCGATCAAGCGCGTATCAGATCGCATACGAATGGTTCCGTACCATCCATATTACTATTCATGAGACACAGCACGCTGACAGACAGACAGATATACCTACGTTCAGACAGACGGACCGACGGATGGACAGACGGACAGACAGCGTACTCTTAGTAATAGGGTTCCAATGGCACCCTTCGGGAACGGAACCCTACAAAACCCGTGGAAACTCCTTGATTTACCGGAACAAAAATAGTCTACAGTACGCGGCAGAAAGTAATGTACATCAGCCTTTAAAATGGCATTTCGGCTTTGTAGAGCGTTGTCTCTGTCACTCATACCCATGTGACGTTTTGTCAGTTTCAACGACAGAGAAAATGCTCTACAAATCCTCTATTTCCTCCTAAAGGTCGATGTACATTACTTTCTGCCGCGTACTGTTCATATCCGTCTCAATTCACTGAAACAAATCTTTTCAGGCATTTACAAGTTATGGTGGAATAAACAAACTTACATACATACATACACCATGAAAACATTACAATCCTTTTTTGGGCAGTCGTGTAAAAACAATCCCCCCAATCAGATCAAAGTCAAGTACTTACCGTATTTCTTGATTCTCCACGATTTTTATTGTAGTTCTTGTACGTAAAAGAAACACCAAGTCCGACCATTAAGACATTAATGTTAATGCCGTCTCATTTTTTCCAGTCAAGCTGGAAAGAGACAATAAATAGAGCCATTTAACGTAATATCCTTTTCGCAGGATGTATCGTCTAATTACTGAAAACGCTCTCCGTTACCTACTTATAGTGTGAGGGACAAAGGTAAAAGTTAGTGTCGTTTTTATACATACAAATAAATAACTCCATAAATACAATATGCGACCCATCTTAAGCCATATCATCACTTTCCACCAGGTGCGATTGTGGTCAAGTGTGTGCCTATAATTTAAATCTAAATTCTAAATATATAAAGGAAAATTTGACTGACTGACTTACTGATTTATCAACGCACAGTTCAAACTACTGGACGGATCGGGTTGAAATTTGGCATGCAGATAGCTATTATAACATAGACATCCGCCAAGAAAGGATTTTTTAAAATTTTTTTCTCGAGGGGGTAAAATGGGGGTTTGAAATATGTGTAGTACACGCGGACAAAGTCGCAGGTATAAGTTAATGAATAATAATAATAAAAAAAGAAATAAAGGAGTCTTAAATAAATCTTCTAAATTGACCGCAACAATAAAATTGCTAAATATTGGTAACAATAAAAAATATTGGTAAATTAGGAATTGTTACCAATATTTTTACTGTCTATATAAAATCATTAGGTATTAAATTAAGTTCAGCAACCATAATAATTAAGCAAACATAATTATATTGTTAATATTTATATTTCAAAACATTAAAAGCTTATACGAGTCAGTAGTTTCTGTTTTCCCATCCCAAATGAATTAATGAATGAAATGTTATGCATTATTGCACTCCAAAAGGTAATTAGATTATAATAGCATGTACACGATTTGGAAAATTCTGTAAGTGTATCGTGTTTAAACTGAATAAATGAATTAAAAAAAGAGAAATTTTATAAATTAAAAAAAAACTGTAACTGGATAATTTTTGTACATTAAATATATTTTGAAAATTTTAATCGGGGGAATCATTATTATCGATATAGACCCCAAAACAATTTTTTTGGGGTTTTTGACTGATCTATCAATGCTCAAACTACTGAACGGATCGGGCTAAAATTTGGCATGCAGATAGCTATTATGACGTAGGCATCCGCTAAAAAGGGATTTTTGAAAATTTAATCCCCAAGGGGGTGAAATAGGGGTTTCAAATTGTGTAGTCCACGCGGATGAAATCGTGAGCATAAGATAGTTATTATTAAATCTTCATGAAATATTCGTTCCATAACTGTAGGTATTATTAATGGGATTAGATAATATAGCCGTTAGCAACAAAAAAAAATGTAGAAGGTATTTTTTTCATAACAAATATTACGGTGGCCTCCTTGCTTATTAGTTTTTGTTTCACCTTAATAAGTTGATACGTGTCCAGTTTATTAGGTGGAATTGCTATTGTTTTTACGCCCACCTATAATTTGATGAAGGATCGCGTAATAATGAGATTTCGGGGAAAAACCCTATTTCTTCATCATATGGTCCTTATGTTTGAACCAAATAATATAACAGGTATTTTATCATCATCATCATCATCATCATCATCAGGCTACGCCTACTGTTTGATTAGCAAGTAAAGCTGTGATTGCCTAGTGGTTAAGACGTCCGCCTCCTAATCGGAGGTTAGGGGTTCGATCCTGGGCACGCACCTCTAACTTTTCGGAGTTATGTGCGTTTTAAGTAAAATAAATATCACTTGCTTTAACGGTGAAGGAAAACATTGTGAGGAAACCTGCATGCCTGAGAGTTCTACATAATGTTCTCAAAAGGTGCGTGAAGTCTGCCAATCCGCACTTGGCCAGCGTGGAGAACTATGGCCAAACCGTCTCATACTGAAACGAGACCCGTTCTGTGTATAGGACATTACTGTACTGTACTGTCGATAGGACATTATGGAGAACTCTGCAAGTTTACTAGCGATGTGTTCCTTCAGCCTAAAAGCAGATAGTATACATTATAAAAGCTGACTGACTGACTGATCTATCAACGCACAGCTCATACTATTAGACGGATCGGGCTGCAACTTGGCATGCAGATAGCTATTATGAAGTAGACATTCGCTAAGAAAGGGTTTTGGAATTCGACCTCTAAGGGAGTAAAATGGGGTTCAAAATTTGTATAGTGCACGCGTACGGAGTCGCGGGAATAAGCTAGTTGATAATTATATAGTTTATTGAGTAAAGAAAACAGAAACACGAGAAAACATAAGTTAATAGACTTTTAATTAAATACGGAAAGAATTTAATTTTGCTGTAATAGAAAAATTCTTAGCTACTGCGTAGGTATTTCACTATATCTGAAACTAGAGTCAATGTTGCAAGGAATAGAATTGTAACTCGGGCCACGGATTGCGTTTTTCATTTTCTCATTACTGTGTAGTAGAGTAGGTACGATTGAAAGAAAAATGTTTAGTTGGCTTCGTAGCTGTTTTAAAAATGGTTAGAAAAATAAATCTACTTACCTAATCTTTTCTTTTTAGGATTCCGTACCTCAAAAGGAAAAAGGTACCCTTATAGGTTCACTTTGTTGTCTGTCTCAAGAAAACCTATAGGGTACTTCCCGTTAACCTAGAATCATGAAATTTGGTAGGTAGGTAGGACTTATAGCACAAGTAAAGGAATATGTCCGAAAACCTTGAATTTGTGGTCACATAACAAAAAAAAAGTGTTCATGAACAAATAATTAGTATTTTCAATTTTCAAAGTAAGATAACTATACCAAGTGGGGTATCATATGAAAGGGCTTTTCCTGTACATTCTAAAAAAAAAAAAATTTTTTATGCGTAATAGTTTTTGAATTATAGTGCAAAATGTCGAAAAAATACGACTGTAGAACGGAACCCTCGGTGCGCGAGTCTGACTCGCACTTGGCCGGTTTTTTCTTATTAAATCACAAAAAAATGTACATAATGGGCATCATCTAGTAGAAAACAAACTTAAGGAATATTTAGTTTAATTTTTAAGGTCAGATTTATAAGTTGTAAACTATAAGTATATATATTTTTGTGACGACTAAAAAAGCTAAGCTAAAAAACGGTCGTGATTAAGCCTAGATACAAAAGGAGGTCACTTCATTAGTAGAGTCGGGTACCTAGACCCATCTGTTGCTGGATGTAATTACGTCTCCCTCCAACGTTGATTGCATTGGATGTTTTTACGAAGCGTGCATTCGATACATTTTTTTTTTTTCTTTTTTAAAGAATATTAGCCATGTTAAATGACTAATATTCCCCTTTCCTCTCCAACTAAGCGTCAGGCTTGTGCTAGGAGTAGGTACGACAATAGTGCAACGGGCGGGGTTTGAACCGTCGACCTTTCGGTTTTCAGTCCACTCCTTTACCGGTTGAGCTATTGAAGCTCTAAATACATTAAAGAAAAGAAAAGAAATAGCGTTTATTTTTGAAAGTTGTACCACACATTACCAGTTATATCTACGGGTTTGGTTATCCCAGCGCCTCTAATAACTAAGCATTAAAGCCACAAAAGACCTTAAGCAGAAGAAGCGCCAGAATAAACTGTATAATGTGTGGCAAAACCCGAAAATTATATAGGTATATTTTCGTACTCGCCTTTTAAAGCCCTATTTTGATATCCCACTTGAGTCTTGAAAAAAAAACTTTTTTTTTTAGCCCGCACATTAAAGCACATATAATCCGCCATCTTGATTTCTAAGAATTTAAGCTTAGTAGTGACACTCGCGCAAAAAAAAAATTATGACAAATCTAATGATGTATCGCTTATCGAAATCGGTTGAGCCGTTAAGCGGTTACAAACGGACATAGGAACGGACATACATACATACACACAGGTCAAACACATAATCCTCCTTTAGGCTTTGCCGCAGTCGGGTAAAAAAGACCTGAACTCAGCATTTATTAGTCATGGCTCGTTACAAGTCGTGCCGTCAAACAATTTAGCGTTCCGGTACGATGTCACGTAGAAACCAATTTAGGGGTCAGGTTTCATTAAACTGCCATATACCTTTATTATTACCAAGCAAGATACTTACTACCACAAACTAAGGCTAGCTTCTATCAATGATTTTCAGAAAAGAAAAATAAATCTATACAAATAATAATATAGAAGCCCACATTTTGATGGATCATATTAAAATACTCGGAATTTACTCGCTGAAGAAGATTGAAGACGAAGTAAAGCGAAATCAATATAACAGATTCCTGTCTAATAAATGATTTAAAACGACTGCGGCTTAAAGCAACAGCGAACTTAATATAGCTACATCATGTAAGGAACTCACTAATAACTATTCAGTAATTAAATACTCAAAATTATTGGTACCTTAATTAATCGATCGCGCATTATTAAAGTCGTTACAAAATTCCATTCATTAACGATAGAGACAAAACGACTGGCGAAGCCTAATTAATAATCTAAAAGCTAAATATATCACTAGAAAATGTGATAATTAAATTTATGGCTGACTACTATGACTAAGAGTCAGCTCGTGCCAGACCTTCGTTATTTTATAAAAGCTGAAAGTGTCTCTGCGTATTATCTCCAATACAGGGGGAACAATCAGCGACTGTGAAGGTTGGATCATGGTGGCTTTGCGAGATACCAGGTGATAAAGAAAAAAAATCTTACGTCAAATATAACGTCGTACGTCTTCCGTCATCCGAGTTCTCTCCGTCATCCGTGAGAATATCTCGGATGTGCCTCGAATTCAAATCGGACATAATGTGACAAGATGTCCACTGAATAGCTTGGATGTGGATCAAAAATCGAATTAGTGCGTAAGCAATATGCGAGTTCGGTCCGAGTTTTTATATCTATGTATTTTCACGGACTTGGATCTGTTGAGTGCGTAACCGCTCTTAATCTAAAAATATAAAAGGAAAAGGTGACTAACTGACTGACTGACTGACTAACTGATCTATCAACGCACAGCTCAAAGTAATGGACGGATCGGGCTAGAATTTGGCATGCAGATAGTTATTATGACGCAGGCATCCGCTAAGAAAGGATTTTTGAAAATTCAACCCCTAAGGAGGTAAAATAGGGTTTTGAAATTTGTGTGGTCCACGCGGACGAAGTCGCGAGCATAAGCTAGTCTATACTAATATTATAAAAAGGTAAAGTGTGTATGGAAATAATCTCCGGAACTACTGAACCGATTTTGAAATGAAATGAAAATTCTTTCACCAGCAGGAAGCTACATTATTCCTGAGTGACATAGGCTAAATCTTATTTGTAATAAAATAAAGATCCCTACGAAAATCGTATTAAGTTACCCGTGTGAAACTGGGGCGTGATAAAGGTAGAACGACTGGCGGAGCTTAGTTAGTGATCTAAAATCTAAATATATCACTAGAAAATGTGATAATTATATTCATGACTGGATATTTGGTAAATTGGTAGCGTTATTTTGCTTAAAGAAATACCAACAAAGGGGATCGGCGAGATCATCTTACGCTGGTCCAATAAATCCAGCCAAGTCGGAGTCTATGTAAATAAATCATCGACACATTTCCGCTTAGAGCAGTTTATCAACATTACGTAGTCAGACGTTGTCGCCGATCTGTGCGGACCTTTACTCCTGGACAGTGGATATTATATTCAAATTAATTCCAAAGGGCCAATGGCTAAAGTGATTTTAAAGTAGAAGCAATAGATTTTTAGTTAAGTACTAGCTGATGTCCGCGACTAAGTACGCGTGGATTTAGATTATTAAAAACCACGTGGGAGCTCTTCGATTTCCCGGGATAAAAAGTAGCCTATGTCACTCTCCAGGTCTTTAACTATACCCTATGCTAAAAATCACGTCGATCTGTTGCTTGATTGAAGGACAAACCAACAAGCCGACAAACCAATAAACCAATAAACAAACACACTTTCACGTTTATAATAAATAAATAAAGTATATGGGTACTAATTGTAAAAAATTTAAAGTAGGCAATCTTACTACACAATGTTAGTTTTAGTATACGCAAAACCTGAACGTAGTGTGTTCAGAATCAGTAACAGAATCCTTTTTACTACGGTTTATATTTTGACCAATAAATAAGTTTGAGCACCTTGTGGAATGACCGCAGCTGATTCATGCGCAAGCGAGAGGCGCACGATCGACGCCAGCCGTCCCGTTCGCTCACAGCCACTTGCTTGGGGTGACCATGTTTTTTGAGAACACCAACTCAACACAACAAGCTTATAACTTCGTAAATTTTTATTAAATAATTTAGAAATTTTGTATATTTATATTCTTTATGTAAAAATATTCGACACGTGTTTCGGTTTTTGCGTATACTAAAATTAACGTTGTATAAAAACCCAAAAGATTGTTTGTACCTGTGTCCGTTATAGACTTTGAATCCATCCAACCTTTTAGCCATTAGAAAGGCGAAGATGGTTTTAGAGGGTTTTTTTTTTTGGTTTTTTAGCGTAATAGCACTACAGAAACACAGATCGTGGAAGAGTGTTCCATGTGCATGAGGAATGATGACGCAAAACGTTTCGTGTGTGTAGATAGAATGTCGACGACATAACGACATAAGGATGGAAACTCGCCCAATGTCTTGCGGTACGGTGATAAAATGGTGAGGGGGGGACAAGATCGAAAAGTTCCTGAGCACAATATTTTATAATCAACTTAAAAAATAGAATAAAGATAAGAGTTTATGTAAATAAATAATCAGCGCCTTCCCTGCTCAGTTAATAAACGTTAGGTAGTCCGACGTCGTCTCAAATTTAGGAAGACCTTCGCCCCTGGACAGACTGTAGCTATTATATTCAAATTAAGTCCAGCGGGGCCGTCGGCCATTTGCTGAAAGTGATTTAGAGGTAAGACGTGGGATTATTCGGCACGGGACAGGAATAATCTTTAGTGGTTTGTTGCGATAGGGCTTTTTTGGATTATAATAATCTTGGCTGGATAGCCGGCTACCGTAGGAATATGAATCACTAGTGTTAGAGTTGAATTATGATTTATTAATTTCTTCGTGCTATGTTTGAAGATAATCGGTTCCGACGAATTGAGAACCTCCTCCTTTTTTTGAAGTCGGTTAAAAATAGTGATAAGTGGTGATATTTGCTTTAAGGAGCTTAAAGTCAAATTCAAATATTTTGTTTAGTAAGTAAAGAGGTACCTAGTGTACACTTTTTGAACATCATGAAAGATTAGTTTTATGAATTATTAACTACTATTGAATAATTATTATTCAATAATAGGTAATTAATAAATATACCCCGCTATCTTGCCACAGAGACGGAAGGTGGACTAGATGGCTTATGGCAAGATGTGGTTGTACATCACAAAAAAAAATGTGTTCATGAACAAAATAATTGGTATTTTCAATTTACAAAGTAAGAGTACCTACTACGCCAAGTGTAGTATCATATAAAAGAACTTTACCAGATTTTTATTGATTTTTATGCATAACAGTTTTTGTTTTATCGTGCAAAATTTCGAAAAAATTACCCGAATACGAAACCCTCGGTGCGCGAGTCTGACTCGCCTTGGCCGGTAGTTATATTAGAACTTCTAGAAGGCAATTTGGATTGTGAGTACACAGTGCAATTAACTTTTATTAAATGTAGAAGAATTTAATTATACCTACTATAAAAGAGAAATACCCGTATTGCTATTTGTAATTTTATCTACGACCAATATTGCACGGAATAGGATTGCAACTCGTCTACTGATTGCTTTTGTTTTTCACTTGTGAAAACTGAGTGTTTCAAAAGGTTCTAAATGATTGGTCGTATATTTTTAGATGCGACATTTCAAATATATAACTCTTATTTGATTGTTGATCAATCTCAATTAAATTTTGTAGACACGTTTTAGTAAATTATTATATGTGGCTATGGGTTGTCAGGTTTTCGTAAATATACCTACGTCGTATCTAAGTCTTAAGGTACGATTCCGAACCACGCTGCACGCAGCAGTGCTGCCGCAACAGTGCTGTCGCGGCACTACTGGTCCCCATACAATCTTTATAAGCTTATATGAGATTACATTCCGAGCTAGACAGCAATGTCGCGGCAGCAATGTAGCGGAACATTGCTGCCTAGCTCGGAATGTAATCACATATAAGCTTATAGAGATTGTATGGGGACCAGTAGTGCCACGACACACTGTTGTGGCAGCACTGCTGCGTGCAGCGTGGTTCGGAATCATACCTTTAGACTGGTACAAATAATACCTAAGATTATATTTCTGTAGTTTCGAAGTTTCTGTAGTATAAGAAGCTGTATGATAAGATTCAAAACCTGCATTTAACTTTAAAATAACTGCCTACATTTTGAGATCTCACTCACCATTTTAGCCCTATGTATCGACTGTCATGTCAAAGTATGAACCGTACTTTTGACATGATAGTTAGACATAGAGCTAAAATGGCGAGTGAGATCTCAAAACGTTTGCATCGTATTTAATTTAAAAGTTACAGTACCCAGCCCTCATCGTGAGCCCGGCTCATTATATTTGACGCAATAAGTTTGAAGGCTACAGTAAACTACCCAGTTAAATTAAAAATATAACAAAAACAGATCTTGAGAAGAATAGTAGAACAACAAGAGACATTTAAAACTATGTCGGGCCGTAGTCAGCAAAGCGGGTTTAAAAGATTCCAGCATAAAATATCTTTTATAAAGCCAGCTTACCAGTAAGCCAGCGTTAGTGAAATACTTTAGTGGTATATGGGTATAACCGTAATATTGAATATTATTCCATATACAGCACAGCATCGTAAACTTATCTTGGGAGCTGTCCTAATGGCCGTGGAGAGTTGCGGTTGAAAATAATGAAAATCGTAGCGGCTAAATTTCATTCGCGTTCAATGTACCTAATTAAAAAATATTAGGTAGGTACTACTGTAGTTGTTTCTGCTATACTTACCTAGAAAACTCCCACTATCTTCAAATGCTTTGGGCGGGTGCTGCATATTGCATGCTACACGTATAGATTTGTTTGTTTTGGCGGATTACAACGAATTAACTTTGTTGTTTCTTGTGCATTATAGCCTAAGTTGATCCTACCAGGAATTATAAATAGCGTTACAGCATTGCTGCGGCAAAAGTAAGTAGGTGCTATTACCGCACCTAGAGTAAACTTGAATGAAAGTACTAGGCGAGCATGAAACTATCAAAGTGTACAAAGTTGGACGCAACCTAATTTCCAGTAAACAAGGCGGCTCGAGGCGTCGAAGCGTCGGAAGTGGGCCGTTATGCTGCTATGAACACCTGCCTACAACTTTATGCTGAACTATTTTAAAATACGGTAAGTGAAGGAACTTAAGGCTAGGCCAGTTTTATCGAAATATAGCCAGAAGGAAATATCTCCATACTCTGGCCATATTTCGATGGAACTGAGTAAAAGACGTCATAAAAGTACTAGATACTAGATAATAATTCATAGACCTAAGATTGTTTTTCTCCATAAATGAATAAAAATATTAGGCAAGCATGTATGTATCAAGTTGGACGCATCACGCAACCTTATTTTCAGTAAACAAGGCTGCTCAAGGCGTTGCGTCGAAGCTTCGGACGTGGACGGTGCTGCTAGCAGCATTTATTTTAAGATGCTGCATAGCTATTAATATTTTAAACTCTTTGTCTCCTCTTTGTCATGCTGCCACGACGCGATGGCCGCGCACGTCACATACCTAGTTGTTTCATAGCCTACCTAGTTTACCTACATTTGATGCCTGCCAGTGTAGGTGAAGCCTCGAAGTTTAATAACTGACGTGAACTGTGGTTATACTTGAATGGAAGTACTAGGCGAGCATGAAACAATGAAAGTGTACAAAGTTGGACGCAACCTAATTTCCAGTAAACAAGGCGGCTCGAAGCGTCGGAAGTGGGCCGTTATGCTGCTATGAACACCTGCAGAACTTACAACTAACAACTTTATGCAGAACTATTTTTAAATACTATTGAATAAGTAATGCTTGCACCCGGCAATACTGTAAGTTTAATTAAAATGTGTCACAATCCGTGTGAACGTGTGAACTATTTGAATACAGTGTGACTTGCTGCAGGCATTCATTTTGTTTTTAATTAACGACTAGCTTTTGCAGGCGGTTCCGTTTTATTATTCGTTACTAGCTGATGCCCGTGACTTCATCCGCGTGGAATTAGGTTTTTAAAAATCCCGTGGGCACTCTTTAATTTTCCGGGATTAAAAGTAGCCTATGTCACTCTCCAGGTCTTTATCTATACCCATGCAAAAAATCACGCCAATCCGTCGCACCGTTGCGACGTAATTGAAGGACAAACCAACAAACAAACAAAATTTCGCATTTATAATAAGGGTACCTACTGATGCACGAAAATGGAATAGGCTTAAAACAACCGTTACCACAAAATCCATACTAATATTATAAACGTGAAAGTGTGTCTGTCTATCTGCTTGCTTTTCACGGCCCATCCGTTTATTAAACGGATTTGATGCAATTTGTAACCGATATAGGATACTTTTATCACGGGTAAATCAAAAAGACCAAAAGGGATTATTAAAAACCTAGTAAGAGTCGAAAAGAGAACTTCCTGTTTTTTTTAATCACTGCAGTAACGCACACTAAATTTTTGATCAGTTGTTTAAAGATATACCTAACCAAATTTGGTTAAAAGACTATTAAAAGTACTTAAAATGTTACATTTCCGAAACATCAGTTGATGGATGCAGATTAATAATAGCGACCTAGAATAAACTTAAACTTACTAACAAACAATTTATCAATAGGCAAAGCAAAGCAAGCAAAACATGACAAAACTTCAAAATTTAGTAGTTCCAGATACCGCAAAACTGACAGTGCTTCGAATAGTTTCACGACTAAACTAGATAACTTGTAGGCAGGTTGTAGACAGGTATGCTAAACCCATAGTTATAAATGACAAGATATGCCCAAGCGAACAAAATTTTTCACGGTTTTGGAACCAAATAAATCAGCGCCACCTCTTAGATACTAATGAATGACCCGTTTGAAATCCAGACGTCACTGAGGTCGCATTGGTGCTAAATAAACATTTTAGAACCAATGAGTCGGTGCCATTTTGCTTGTTCAATGGCCCTGTTCTTACGAAGTAATATATAAGTCAATGGCTAAACCAGTTTACAAACTTTTTTGATGTCATAACGTCCCTTTTACTGCTAGCTGACATAAATGCATAATGGAAATCGTTTTAATCTCATATTTATTGTCATAACTAGCTGATGCCCGCGACTTCTACCGCGTGAAATTAGGTTTTTTAAAACCCCCTGGGAACTCTTTGATTTTTCAGGATAAAAAGTAGCCTGTCACTCTCCAAGTCTTTATCTACACCCATGCGAAAAATCAGGGCGATCCGTCGCTCCGTTGCGACGTGATTGAAGGACAAACCAACAAACACACATTGGCATTTATAATAAGGGTACCTACTGATTTACCTACTACTCCATTTTTGTTAGTCACTGTAGAGTTTAGACGATTACGATTCCAACGACATGGGTTTCTACAAATTTTCAAAATCTAAACCCATACGATATAGATTTTAAAAAATTCGTAGAAACTTCTTGATTTAAGTGGTTTTAATTCCATCCAGGTGGGTCTCCAGGATGTAAGTTATCTCAGTTAAAAAATCATCAAAATCGGTAAAATAGAAGCCGTGAAAAGGTAAAAGACAGCCAGACAGACAGACATAGTTTCACATTTATAACATTCGTGTGGATTGTTGCAAAGTTATCTACACTTTCAGCAATTTTGTAACACAAGTCAGTAGGTACCTACTGCAGTAGTTTTGCAGGTTATTCTATACTAGCTCTATCGAATCTATAAAGACTTAGGCAGTGATCTGACTGCCGGCGAGAAAACGACTAACGATCGGCGATTTTCTCTCTCAAGAAACGCACAATAAATGTACATTCCGTGTAAACGAAAGAGATGCATAAATCAAAAGTTGCTCTGTGACTGTTCACACTGCCGGCGACGACTTGCTTTACTAATTTTATCGCTGAGCGACGAGCTTTCAAAAATAAACTCGCTCAGCGATATTCGTTCAGCGATGCTCGCTCGCTTGAACACGTGAAACGCGCGCGCAGGTTTGCACAGGACTGAGCGACCGCGGGTGAATGGCGCGAGTAATCTCTCGTCGCGCTTGCACACTCGCTTATAGTCAGAAAAAAAGGCTAAATTTAACTAGTTTAATAAGTTATTAAAATGTTCCCTCATATAAAGCTTGCACGTGGATATAGATCACAACGCGTAGAGGCTTATTGAGAGTTTTAATCTTTATAATAACCTAACTGCAATATTTACTTGATTAGGGCACAATTGCTATTGCAACCACATAATCAAAATAGCGACCTAAACACAAAAGTATTTAATAGTCGTCGAGTCTCGAGTCGGAACGAGACTGAAGTAATACGCAGTCGGGTCGTCCACGCGGACCCTCGCGGGTCCCGGGGTAACTGTTTGGGGTGATGGCCCCCTTCAGTGGTGGCAACGCCGCCTGGTCACGGGGTGTGACCACTGGTCAGTGGTGTCAATCCGGTGGGCCCGCTGCGGTTCGATCAAGTCCGCGTGTGATCGCGGGCGATCGGTTACTGCAGCGCGACGTGGTATGTCCGTGGGCTTACAACCCGCCGCTCAGCGAGGTCGAGCCCGCCAGATGTAGCCCGTCAGCCAGCGGCGAGGAAGCGATGGGTCGATCAGGTGGTAAGGTCACGTGGCAGGCCTCTCATGTCCGGTGGGCGCCGATGGTATGGCGCGATGCCCTGCAAGTGCTGGGCTCGCGCTCCATCCGCGACTGAAGTAATAACTGTCAAACACTCGTATTTATACAAATCGAATCAAGATGGCTACCCCACCACAGATTGCGTGACATCGGATGTGTCAAATATTGTCTGATTCATTAAACTAACTTCAATAAGATAACAATAGTTTCTAGTTCTACGCGTTTCTCGTTCATCGTCGGCGGTCGGACCACTGCCTTAATATAGAATTGCTCAACTACAGCCGTTAAATACCAGTTGAACATTGAGCACGTAACTATGAAACTGTATGAAGTTCGTCGTAACGTAATTTTCAGTAAACGAGTCGTCTGGAGGCGTCGAAGTGTCAGGAGTGGATCGTTACGGCTCCGCGCACACCTGCCTGCCTCGGCTAATGGGAAACTGCTGAAAATATGGTAACAGTGAAACAATTTTATGATCACGGCCTAAGAATATAATGTACTAGTCTAGATGATACCCGTGAATTGTATCCGCGTGGATCGTAGCAACTCTTTGATTTTTTGGAATAAAAAGTAGCTTACTTATATCCGTCCCCGGTATGCAAGCTATCTCTGTACCAAATTTCGTCAAAATCAGTTAAACGGGTGGGACGTAAAAGCTAGTAGACAGACGGACACACTTTCGCATTTTTAATATGTACGAAGTGTCAGAGTGGATCGTTACGGCTCCGCGCACACCTGCCTGCCTCGGCTAATGGGAAACTGCTGAAAATATGGTAACAGTGAAACAATTGATCATACATCATGGCGGCCTAAGAACATTACATAATTATGAATAACAAACGGGCTTAAACTTATGTGTATGAGGTTGGCATCTTCGTCCATGTGGATTTAAATTTTCAAAAGATCCCGTGAGATTATTTTTATTATATTATATTATTTTTTTCGGGACAAAAAGCAGCCTTTCCTGGGATGCCAGCTATCCCTGTACCTCTTATCAAAATCAATTCAACAAAAATTCGCGTCGATTTGTTAACAAATCGAGGAGGAGGTTATCCTTTTAGATTTAATTAATTATTAAGTACTTCTTATTATCTACTAACTACTATCTACTAACCATTAATTTTAAGTTTGTTTATACCTTAGGCATAAGATGAATAAACCAGTTTTCTTTCTTTCTTTCTTTCTTTTCTATTTAAAGTAGGTAGGTATATTCAAAAAGTTCAAAATGACTTCAATCGAAAAGCTGCACCAGCTTAGCTTTGAAGATAAAGGAAATAATATAACATAGCGATCGCGAAAACGATTGGCGATCTTTCTTCACATTTTCCGCTTCCATTACCTCAATATTACCGTGGTAATCAAAATAAAATGAATCGATGAGCGCCCCTCGAGAACTTATTTTCATATCGAATATTTAATAACTTAATATCGATTATTGAGTTCACAATGAATTTTCACCCGGGTTCTCGGTTTTTAATAACTTTGCGCTTGGGATTTTATACGCGCAAATTTACATGCAAATCTCTTGGATGGGATTTAATAGAATTCATTATAGCTAGCGGCATACTATTATCATAAGAGGATAAAAATATTGTACCGGATATCGGATGATTTTTATGCGACAACATCGCTAATGGAATTGTGCTTAAAAATTTACTGTGAAAATTGATGCCCATGACTTCGTCCACTTGATTGGATTAGGGTTTTAAAAATCGTGTAAGTCTTTGATTGTCCTATATAAAAATTACCTAGCCTACGTCTGTCTCAGAGATAAAATCTATAATTATGTGCACCAAATATGGTCAAAATCGGCTAAACAGATAGGCTAGTATACATTGGTATAGAGCAAGTGGCGGAGAGTCCCCGGTTAAGCCTTTAATATTGCGGTTTTTCCCGTAGATAATCTTGCGTAGGCAATCTTTTTTTTAATTTTAATTATTGGCCATGTTAAACGACAAATATTCCCCTTTCCTCTCCAACTAAGCGTCAAGCTTATGCTAGGAGTAGGTACGACAATAGTGCAACGGGCGGGGTTTGAACCGTCAACCATTTTCGGTTTTGAGTCCACTCCTTTACCTGTTGAGCTATTGAGACTCTAGATCCAGATCATTTTAATAATCAAGGTAAGTACCTATAAAAGTTTGAACATTATAATAATAAGATGTAAAATATTGCTAATTAATTAATTCACAAAGACCGCGTTATCAAAAAGACGTTCATGTAAAACAGAATAAAGCCCTAAAAGGAATGTATAAGGCTAAGTAAACATCAAGTACAAGCTATCAACGTTGTAGCTCAAGTTTAGTTTCAAGATACATAAATCCGATTGTGCCGCTCGGAAAAGAATATAAAATAAGCTAGCAGGAAAAACACCCCAGCCGCGCTGTGGTTTGTAGCTACCAGTTGGGGTCATTGAAAGTTAAAACTAGAATTTAAATTTAAATTCATTTATGCCAATTTTTGGCTCTTATAAATAAGAATGTTTATCGCCGGAACAACAATGCACAAATACGACACACTAGAATAGAAGAGAATATATTTTTATTCAAGTAAACTTTTACAAGTGCTTCTGAATCGTCAACTAATTTAATTTACTTGTAGCTCAAGTTACATGATACAATATAAAGTCGATTGTGCCGCTCGGAAAAGAATATAAAATAAGCTAGCAGGAAAAACACGCCAGCCGCGCTGTGGTTTGTAGCTACCAGTTGCGGTTATTGAAAGTAGAAACTTAAATTTAAATTTAAATAGCTTTATTTCATTTATGCCAATTTTTGGCTCTTACAATTAAGGATGTTTTTCGCCAGAGCAACGATGCGCAAATACGATACACTATCAGCGTTGTATTGTAGCTCAAGTTACAAGATACATAAAGCTGATTGTGCTGCTTGGAAAAGAATATAAAATAAGCTAGCAGAAAAAACATACCAGCCGCACTGTGGTTAGTAACTAGTAGCAGGCAGTTTGAATTGAAACTTTTAAGTTTATCAATAACTTGGTTATCGAATGGACGTCTTCGTTTAATATTTTGGGACAAATCAAGTATCTTTAGTTAATGAAATTGCAAATATACACTAATTCTAACTTGTAACTTTGTGGCGGTTACCACAATAGAAACTAGATGGCGCTGTTCAATCGATGACGTAGTCCCGAACAAATGTACCGCCGATAGTAATCGCACTAACGGAGTTTTCTGCAATCTGGACTATATATAGAAGTTTCAAGACATAACCGTCGGCCCAGCTGGCGCTACCGAGCACAACCAGCTCGGTGGGAGATCTCCCCTTTGGTACGGTCGAGCCTGCACACCGCTCCCGTACATTGGTGACCCCGACGTGATCAAGAACGGTCGCACACCTCAACAACCGACGTGATCAAGAGTGGTCGCACACTACAACAGCCGACGTTGATACAAGAGTAATCGCACACTACAACAGCCGAAGTCATCGAAGACCAACCGCACACCACCGCACTGCGTACATAACGTGATCAAGGGTGATCGCATACACCGCAACACCTTTGGATCACACACCGCAAGCCCGACGTCTCCTCCAACTCCAAGTCTACAGCAACAGCAATCACATCGAGGCCTGTAAGACGGATGTAGCACAGCTTCGGGGCACAATGGCTCTGCACTCCATCACCAGCTACAAGCGTCCTGGTCCACCGCTTCTCTGGATGGTTAGCAGCCATTGCACTTCCTTAACACGCCTTCACGCTACAACGCCACCTCTCTTCACTGCTTCACATTACGCGTTCGTCTCGGAGGGGAGTGATGTGGCGGTTACCACAATAGAAACTAGATGGCGCTGTTCAATCGATGACGTAGTCCCGAACAAATGTACCGCCGATAGTAATCGCACTAACGGAGTTTTCTGCAATCTGGACTATATATAGAAGTTTCAAGACATAACCGTCGGCCCAGCTGGCGCTACCGAGCACAACCAACTGCTCGTTGGGAGATCTCCCCTTTGGTACGGTCGAGCCTGCACACCACTCCCGTACAACTTCAAAAACATTATGCTCTTATAGTAAGCAAATAAATTATAGTAATTTAATTTAAATTTGACTAAACTACTCGGCAAAATGAACATATTACTTTTCTTTAAAAATAAATAAATCATGTTATTGTTTATTCTAATTTTAAAAACAAATATACATTTTAAATACTGCATTTTAATTTCAACAAATAAAGATTTTAACCAATAATTTAGCAAGCAAACAATATAGTAATGCCATTAGTTTTTACCTCACGATAGGTCAAGATGACAATCGGGGTATGAGGTCCGCACTTCACCCGTACTCACCCGCACTGGGTTAGCGCGGAGGCTGTGCGCGTGTGCAGGGCGTTTAAATATTTCAGACAACTACTTACCTCCCGGCGAACGAGCTAGTAAAATAGCTGTCTGAATAGTAACCATTTCTCGGTCGCACAAGTAGGATTTCTGCTAGCTTTAGCCTTTTTGTATTGTATTGTAATACTTAACTTAAGGAACTATTATTATAATAATAGTCATTTGTATAATTTTTATAATGATTGTATTTATATCTTAGTGATTGAGTTGAGTGATTCTACAATATAATATGATATCTTGCTGTTGTTCCAACTTTTCATAACGTTCTGGCTATTTTACAAAAGAAGGTCTGATTTTTTTTTTCATTTGAAGCCAATATCAATCAATTAAATTAGTTAGTCAATATCGTGCTCTGTACAGTATTGATACGATTTGAAGAAATGATAGAAACGGAACCTGCAAAAATTAAAAATTTATCGATAAGCTCAAATCCGTATCTGATACCAACGCAGTTCAAGTCAAACCTAAAAAGTCAATTTGAACAAGTAAACATTATAAAGGATTCTTTCTACAAAGGAATAATCGGCCCGCACGCATACGCGCACTTTTTGTTATTGAAAAAATCAATAAAACGTCTGCCTGTGCTGGACAGCCAGGCTGATTCTTTGCGGAAAAATTGTACAGGTATTTATTCTGAGTTCCCATATATTATGTCTATGTACTCACCTACGACGTGTATATAAGCCGATCGGACTTGCGTGTGAAAGGAAGGAGCGTCCGCGGACACCTCGCACCGATATCGTCCTGCGAATGCCTTTGTTGCCTCTCTTAGGACAACTTGCTGGGACGTCGATCGCGAAACCTGGAACAATAGAACAGAAGAGACTGAGCATGGACAACAGGTTCGAATAAAACTTTGTCACCACCCATGTTATAAAAGTGAGAAAACATATAGAGTAAATAAATATAGAAAATGAAAAAGTTCCCACGGGATTAAAAAAAATCTAAATCCACGCGTACGAAGTCACGGGCATCAGCTAGTAATATTATATACCAGTATATACCTACCTAGAATACTAGACTACTAACGACAGAGAATGTGCATTGCTCAGACAAGCCGCCAAGCGCACGAGCACGAAGAAACCAATATTGTAAGTGTTTTTTTGTGGGAAAAAAAAGCTTCGGTCGTGATTAGTTACCACTTACCACCGTGGCTTATACCAACATGACGATCATGTCAGGAGATCTATAACACTAGGTTATGTCCGCAACTTGGTTCGCGTGAAATTAAGTTTTTAAAATCCCGTGGGAACTATTTGATTTTCCGGGATAAATAGTAGCCTATATGTCACTCCCCAGGTCTTTAATAATTATACCTATGCAAAAAATCACGTCAATCTGTTGCTCCGTTGCGACATAATTGAAGGACAAACCAACAAACAAACACACTTTCGCACTTATAATATTTTAGAGCGCGCTTGCTAAGAAGATGCCTATTCACAATTACCTTGAAGATAATATGATATCTATACTCATGTGCCTTAAGGTGACGCAGTACGCTCGACCGAACCGGTTTGCTTTTCACTCGACATTGTATGAGAAAGGTGAGAGGCACAATGATTTTCACCGATATCAATTGCAAAGTATAGTTATTTCAACTAATGAATAAATATACTATGGCTAATGTTAAATTTCTTTATAATTTTCATACCCCTAATCTTATTTATTTACGCCCAAAGTTGTCACAAATTTAGTGTTAAAATAGGAATCTTTTGAGGCTCGTAACTTTAAAATCAATATTTTTTTCAATGTTTCATTATATCAATAAACCTAGATAATGACGAGATTAATCGATATAATTCTTAGTTTTGAGCGTACAGTATCAAATAATGTAGTAATTACCCTCCTACGTTTGTATGAAGAAAGCACCGTCCTGAGCCCCCTTAAGCGAAACCTTAGCGTTTCGTATCAGAAACGTTTAACAAAAACGTTTCCTGCGAGTATATTGGATGTCGATTGTCAACCACATAGAGATGCCAACTTTAACGGTTTCTCGCTTAATCATCGAAAAAACTTGCTAATCTGTGAACGAAATTTTAAATCAATCGGCATTTTCGTTTACCAGCTAAAGTATATGATAATAATTATGATTAACAATGCCTTTGCGATGCTTTGCGATCATTAAAAATTCTCTTAAAACTCAAACAAGTATCTATTAATATCAAGCTCATAAAAATCGTTTTAGAGGCGGACGTACAAAGTCTTTATGCTTGAATGCTTCGATTGTCGTCCATAGCTTGTCTCAAAGCAGTAATTAAAATGATTTTTAGGGTTCCGTACCTCAAAAGGAAAAACGGAACCCTTATAGGATCACTTTGTTGTCTGCCTGTCTGTCTGTCAAGAAACCTACAGGGTACTTCCAGTTGACCTAGAATCATGAAATTGGCAGGTACGTAGGTCCTCTCGCAGACATTAGAGGAAAAATCTGAAAACCGTGATTTTGTAGTCACATCACACAAAAAAATTAAATTGCGGTCATGAACTAATTATTAGTATTTTTAATTATCAAATTAGATAACCAAGTATATCAAGTGGGGTATCATAATTATGAAAGGACTTTACCTGTGGATTTTAAAACAGATTTTTATTTATTTTTATGATTCATAGTTTTTGATTTATCATGCAAAATGTCGAAAAAATGCGACTGTACTACGGAACCCTCGGTGCGCGAGCCTGACTCGCATTTGGCCGGTTTTTTTTATTCGTCTCCAACATTTCCTGCGACCCATTTTTTCATCGCGCGCTCATTGGAAAATAACAGTTTGCTCAGCAGACACTAATTCTAACTCCCAGCGACATCGTTCCTCATTGTTATGAGCGCTTATCTTAAGAGGAGTTTATATTTTGTAGTGCGCTCTAAAGAAACGTAATTTGATTCTCATTTGAATACCTACCAACCAAACTCAATGAAAATCAAAAAAGCTGTGATAGCCTAGTGGTTAGGACGTCCGCCTTCTAATCGGAGGTCGGGGGTTCGATCCCGGGTACGCACCTCTAACTTTTCAGAGTTATGTGCGTTTTAAGTAATTAAATATCACTTGCTTTAACGGTGAAGTAAAACATCGTGAGGAAACCTGCATGCCTGAGAGTTCTACATAATTTTCTCAAAGGTGTGTGAAGTCTACCAATCCGCACATGGCCAGCGTGATTAGACTATGGCCAAAAACCCTTTTCTCTGAGAGGAGACCCGTGTTCTGTAGTGAGCCGGCGATGGGTTCAACATGATGATGAAACTCAATGAAACTAATATCAGAATATCTATGTCTGTGATTTCCAGATTTCCGTTAAAATATTAATTTGAAACATGCTCTCAAGAAATTTACACAAATCTCTAAACACGTATAACTTTAAAACTGGTTTTTTTAAATGAAAATCTTACAATCTGCATATAAATATTCTACAAAATTACATCGAAGTTGATTGGTTAATATTCAAATAGAACCAATCTACGTTTGTATGGAGCGAATGACTGAGAAACCACCGTTAAGTGTCTAAGTAAACAAACGTTTACACTTAAACTATTTACTTTTTTTTTATAGAGATAGCGAGCAAACGAGCAGGCGGGTCACCTGATGTTAAGTGATTACCGCCGCCCATGAACATTTGCAGCACCAGAGGAACCGCCGATGCGTTGCCGGCCTTTTAGGAATTTGTAGGTCCGCCCCTTGAATAACCCCATGTTGTAATCTAATGGGAACACCGCCGATGGGAGTTGATTCCACAGTTTGCATGTACGTGGAAAGAAGGAACTGACTACTTATAACTAGAACCTGACAGATCTTGTCGCATTGAAGGAGGGCAAGGTACGCAGGCAAGGGGAAAGGAAATTGGGATTTGTGGTGTATAAAAATCCACTATGTACGAAATGTACTTTGAATACTCAATATTAAAAATGTGAAAGTGTGTCTCAATCGGTATTTTCGTTTACCAGCTAAAGTATAATAATTATGATTAACAATGCCTTTGCGATGCTTTGCGATCATTAATTTTTTTCTTATAACTCAAATACCTAAGTTTTAATATCAAGCTCATAAAAATCGTTTTATAAGCGGACGTACAAAGTCTTTATGCTTGAATGCTTCGATTGTCGTCCATAGCTTGTCTCAAAGCAGTAATTAAAGAAGATTTTTCACAGCCCACCCCTTTAACGGATTTTAACGAAATTTCATCAGACAGACACACTTTCGCATTTATAATATTACAGTATGGATATGGATGCCACACAAATTGATGTTCGACCAATATCGTCCAGTCTATCGAGCGTCCATCGGAAAATATCTCCTTGTTTACTATCCACATTTTAATTTGTAACGACATCGCCGCCCATTAGGGCTGTCATCTTAGTGTTCGCAGTTTTTATAAGTTATTTTTAGAATTCTTTCTGCAGAAAGGATGGGGAAAAATACTGGTATTTTAACGTCCCCTTCCTTTTTGTTATCTGGAAGCGAAATAATTCCAAGAATATAAAGGACCCGAAAGTTAATTCTTACTTTTATTTCGCTAAGAATTTTTCCCTTTGACCTATTTTGAAATTTTCGGATGGAGGTTATTGTATCGTATTCTGATGCCTTAACAATAATTTTTTTTGTGATTTATTTATTCTATAATTTCATAAAATGCCTTATTTTGCCATACCAGCCAATATAATTATAATAAGGCTTATTATACCTAACAGTGCAAATGTTTAAATCAAATAAGGACCTCCCTTTTGACGACCTCCCTGGCGCAGTGTTAAGCGTTCTAGTATTATTAGTGGAAGGTCCCGGGTTCGATTCCTGGCATAGATTTGGAATTTTATTTTTCTAAATTTCTGGTCTGGTTTGGTGGGAGGCCGTGGCTATAGTTACCTACCACCCCACCGGCAAAGCCGTGCCGTCAAGTGATTTAGCGTTATGGTACGGCCGTGTAGAAACCAGACTGGCATGGGTTTATTAAAAACTGCCATCCCCTTCCAGGTTAGCCCGCTTCCATCTAAGACTGTGTAGGTACTGATACTAATTAGTAACTGGCAATGCATGATCGTATGACGTGATTTCTAATACTAAGTATTCCGAAGAAATTGACAACTTTATTACCTGTTATTTCCCAAAGCTACCACGATCCAAACTTCATAGTCGCTGATCGTTCGTCCCTGTGTTGCGGACAATCCGCGGAGAAACTTTCAGCTTTTAAAAAATAACGAAAGTTTGGCATGTGCTCGCTCTTGGTCCACAATATCCGGAACTGATTTAATTGAAATATGATCCGATTCTGAAAATTCTTTTACTGATAACCGAATACACCCCAATTTCTATAGGCTATAATTAATTAGGCATATATATAATATTACGTGGACAAAGTTGCGGGAAAAGCTAATAAGTATAATAACAGGTAAGTTTAAGTACCTACAATCGTAATTTAATTTAATTTGGGAGATTCCAGCCCTAATAAATGTTTACACACACAGACATAGCTAAAACCCTGTAGTAAAGAAAATAATTCTAACCATATTCTTCGCGTAAACCGAAACCATTTCTCTTTGCGAGTGAATCTATTTCCGAATACACCTCTTAGACCAAGAGATGGTGCATAGTTTATTTTATTTATTTTCAATATTTAGCACATAGCGGGCTCACACCTCTTATCTACGAATCTGGCCATCATGCATTTTATGTGTCCTCCCTTTCTCTCCCAAGCATAATTATCACTTTCACATACTCTTACGTTCCATTTCCCACAAACCTGTATAACCTGGTAGAACAAGCCAAGGTTTTCTTTGGCGATATAGAAATATTATAGACTAGCGGACCTGCCCCAACTTCGCTGAAGTGGAATTTTCGAATATCAGCGAGGGAGGGGAATTTCCGAAAATTGTCAAACACGATTTTCTTAGAGTTAAATCGAAAGCCCAAATACCATCCCTGTTTACCATCCCATTTAATTCTGTTGGGAATGGAATTTCCAAAAATCCTTTATTTGTAAGTGCTCATGCTATAAAAGGAACCTGCTGTAAAAAGTTCAAGTTTCTAATCTGAGTGGTTTAGGCTGTACGTTGAAATATCAGTCACTCAGTTAGTAATTTAGTCACAACATTCTTTTTATATATTTTTGTTCAATATGACTTTTGATCCTTTGATTTCTTCCTTGATTCAAAATCAAAAAATCCGTAGTTCCGATTTTAATTTTACACAATTTTCGATTTGATTTTGGAGGCTGTAAATGAAACTAAGCTTTAAAAAAGGCTTTTAACTTCATCCATTTTACTTTAACACTGAAGTATTTTGACGCACCAGACCAGAGATTCAGATAATATTATAAAATTCCAAACCCCTTCCGGGAATCGAACCCGGGACCTCCCACTAATAAAAACAGCGCTTATCACTGCGCCAGACAGGTCTAAGTAGATATATTGATAGAATTTCATAGATAGAGGCCGGAACTCCCCTAGCTTCCATAATTCGATATTTGACAGCTAGTCAAATCAGTAACTTTTTATCAAACATCAAAACGCGCGCTACACTAATGCGAGATTCTGTGAAATACAGATATGTGACGTCACAATCATTTGATGCATTTTTTAGTTTAATCGATAATTTAAAATGGTTATCACACATAAAACTAACAAAGGACGTGGATTTTACGTATTTTGGAAGACCCTCTATTTAATAATCATTGAGAAAATATAGTCTAAAATAGAGCCTCAATAGCTCAACGGGTAAAGGAGTGGACTGAAAATCGAAAGGTCGCCGGTTCGAACTCCGCCCGTTGCACTATTGTCGTACCTACTCCTAGCACAAGCTTGACGCTTAGTTGGAGGGGAAAGGGGAATATTAATCATTTAACATGGCTAATAATCTTTAAAAAAATATATTAAAAAAAATATTTTTGTCATAGTCAAATAGCGTATTTGTGCCGCCACAACAAATGATTGACCATCTCTCAGACTATAAGCGCAAACGACATAGTTGATAGTCAGAATGAGTAGAACATTGACTCGATAGGGGACGTTGCCAAATCACCAGCCATCAGTCGGCTATTGTACTGTTTATTTTGCTTACGGAAAAGTGTGCATCCGAATTAATATCGCCCGCCGTGTCGTTTTATTTCTATCGGCGAGACGGGGAGCAAATAAATAAATGTACAAGCAAATAAATAAATGTAAATGCATTTTGTATTGGTTTTATAGTTTCTTTTTCGGTTCGAACTGTTCAACACGTGTAAAAAATGGGAATGTACACTAAAGTCTGGAACATACACAACGAGTTACAGCAGCGGTGCGCGATGGTACTACCCGTCTGAAATATCTGAGAACCTGTCTTAATGACGTCATGCAACGTGCTTGCGTCGGCAACGGTACTGGCACTGGTACTGGCAACGGTACTGGTATAACATAGTGTTTATATACTCTTTGGGTACTAGATAGGCGAAAATGGGCGAGCTGCGGGGAAACGCGAGTGGAAGCGCATTCCAGCGAGGTGCGCAGATATTTCCGACCGGTTGTAACTGCATAGTTACACTGAATATGTGCTTAAAGTTGCATACAGATACGCAGACCTTAGTTCGTAACAGAAAAAAATATTGTATATGCAAAAGTGTGTTTGTCTGTTACCTTTTGATGGCCAACTAATTTTGACGGGTTCAAAGATAGCTTGCATGAGTTGCATTCCTAAAACGGGTATTGTTTATTTTCATCCCGTTTCCACGTGATTTAAAAAAAAACATAAATCCACGCGGAGGAAGTCGCGGGCATCCTCTAGTCTAAATATAAAAGGTAGAGTATTCAAAAGTATAATGCAATACAAACATAAAACTGTGCTGGTAGTAAAATAATAAAAGTTCCCCGCAACGAACAAAATTTTACTTTGGAATTAATGTTATCGCCGTTTTATTTGTATCGGCAACACGGGACCCGAATATACAAAACGCATTTTAATTTCGTGCCTTTTGTTCGGGTTTCATCTGTGCGAATGTTTTATGAAATGCGAAAATGTGTCTGCCTGTCTATCTGTCAATATAAGTGTTATTTCTTGCTTGATAGTGCGGAACACTTCGTGCGTAAATCCGACTCGCACTCGACAGATTTTCTCAAGTAAAGGGTACATTTTGTATTAGGATGGTCATGTAGTTACACACTGCTGCGATAATAACGCCGCAATGGAAGTAGGACGTATTATCGCAGCAGTGTGTAACTACATGACCATCCTAATACAAAATGTACTGAAAACAGATATCGCAATAACGCATGCCATATTATCGACCTATAATAACGCGCCTGTGCCCCAGCCTTAAGTCTCTAACAGCATTAAATTTTAAAAAAAATTAAGCAACGAAAACGTACCTATACTTAACAATAATAATTATGTACAGTGCGACAAGACTCTTGGCACTTGAATGACATTGACAGGGGGTCGCTGTTGGAGAACAAAGAATATTCAAACAAGAACAAAGGGGACACGTGGGGACACTTGACGGCAACGTTAGTTCCAATTTTTGCCACGCACCAAGATAGCCTTGTCGCACTGTAGTAAGTTTTAGAAATAGGAATCCCGCACCACCCATTAAAGCCATCTGCTCGAAACAGACACTCAACACAATCTCATATTCTACGTGGACGATTATCTAATCTAATTGGCAGTCCATTAGAGATCTCCATGTTCCACTACGCCATACAAGGACAGCGAATGTGTTGTACCTCTACTAAAGTTATGTTCTCCTGGTACTTTTCTTCTTTGTTATTTTTGTTTTATTTTCTTGGAGAGGAAAACAAAGAAGTAAGTAGAGAAGTGTAAGTACAGAAGAATGCAAGCAAGGGATTTTGGAAAATTAAACTCTTAAGGGAGTAAAATAGGGGGTTGAAATTTTTTAATCACACGCGGATGAAGTCGCGAGCATAAGCTAGTGTCGTGTCTTATAAAAATCGTGCCATTGCAGACTCCTTTATCATATACTTAATACATTGTTATAGAACATTATCTTAAAACATAAATTACATATAGGTAATATTATGATACATAATCTTACATATTGTGTTCAATCTGCTTAGTACCCATTGTGGTGAAAGCGATCTGTTTACAAGTACGTTATAATCAGCTTTGTGCTGATAATCGAAGTAAATTAACGCGATATTCCTTCAACTATGTCATGTGCCGATTAACATGATGAAATTCACAGAAGGAAATATTGTGTGAACTTATCAATACAGATTAAAGGCTTTGTACATGAAAAACTTTAATTAAATGAATATGAATATGAAATGCAATGAATAATAATTATTAATTAAAAATTTGTTACATATAAGTTTCATGGAGTCTCAACAATAAACCGGGTCTATAGGTAGTAGTTGGTTTGTCCTTCAATCATGTCGCAACGGAGCAACGGATTGACGTGATTTTTTGCATGGGTATAGTTTAAGACCAGGACAGTGACATTTTTACCGGAACTACAGCTACTTTTTAACCCGGAAAATCAAAGAGTTCCCACGGGATTTAAAAAACCTAAATCCACGCGTACGAAGTCGCGGGCATCAGCTGGTCTTTGATAAAAACTTTTTCATACAAAGAGTATTACAATACGGGGACAGTGTTTACAATTAACCAGCACTAACCAACTGGAGTCACCGTGAGCTTTAAGAAAATCCACTGAAATTGGTAAGTTTGCTACGCTTGCCGCTCGCAGTGGCGTAGCAGCTCGTAGACCAAGTAGATTTCTACCGTTCTCTTATAGTTCTCCTACGGATCTCGTCATTTATGATTTGATCACGTAGAGAAACTCCAAGCATAGCTCTCTCCATCGCCCGCTGAGGGACTCTTAGGTTATAATGAGCTCAATATAAGCGACAATTTCGCCAGTCCACATTATCTCTACGTAGCTACGATTAATAAAGGCCAGTAACTACCCAATGATGAGGCAAGCTGTCATTAAGCCAAACTGGCCGCACTCCGATAGCGCTTCAAGTTTAAATTATAATTATGCGGCCAAATAGATTTCATGCATCACATGCTTTAATTAAAATTTTACGTCAGTAAACCTCGGCTGCTTATCAACGTAAAGACGGACTACATACATTCCAAACCCCCATTTAACCCACTTAGGGGTGGAATTTCGAAAAATCTTTTCTCACTGGATGCCTTCTCTTTACAAAGAACACACCCCTGGGACCAGCAGTTTAGGCTGTGCGTTTATATGATATAAATCAATCAGCCAGGACTTTGAATTTTATATACACAGAAGATTGTCCCCACAAAAAGGAAAGAAAACCCTGAAAGATTTAAGGAATTCAGGTACACGAGACTGATCACACCAGGGAAACAAGATATCTTGAGAGACGAAGGTGAGAGATGTAATAATCAAAAGCCAAACTCCTAAAGTTTATAGCACATTAAATTCAATGGCTAAAGTGGGACTATAGCGAACTTAAATATTCATCGTCTAGTTACTACGAACTAATATCAATAAACGTGCAAGTTCTGGCCGACACTTATGAGTATGCTTACACAAGTAAATATCAATAAATGATGAACTTTGTATGAGATACTTAAATATCTCAGCAGTATTTACTATAGCAAGCTGTGATAGCCTATGTGGTTAGGACGTCCACCTTCTAATCGGAGGTAAGGGGTTCACGCACCTCTAATTTTTAATTAATTAAATATGGAGTTATGTGCGTTTTAAATCAAATATCACTTGCTTTAACGGTGAAGGAAAATCGTGAGGAAACCTGCATGCCTAAATGTTCTCAAAAGTGTGTGAACTCTACCAATCCGCACATGGCCAGCGTGGTAGACTACGGCTAAAACCCTTCTCACTCGGAGAGGAGACCCGTTCTCTGTAGTGAGCCGGCGATGGGTTGATCATGATGATGACTATCATCCCAAACGATATCTCATCTCACATTCAACAATCCAATGATGTCATAACAGTTTATTTGATAGTTGCCTGACATATTGGAGGCGGACGGTTATTGGATAATGAGGAGCGTCCGCTATTTGGCCACGCTTACTCCGTCAATGAGCTGGTCACTCATGGACGTCGAATAGATACGTAATAGGTACTTTGACGCATATCTTTATTAGTATGGGTATTACCTTTTATAATAAAATCCCGCAAACTATTTTGGACTTACCTTTGCACAAGTTTAAAAAATCTATTAAAAATATGCTCCTGAAAAAAGCATATTACACAATTGAAGATTATCTAAATGATAAAAGAGCGTGGATTTGACCTGCAGCTCGTTCCAGCAACGCACAAGACTGCAAATACTATTTTATACATGGCATAATCTTGTACCTATATCAAATATTTGAAATTTACTACCCAAAGCCACCATGATTAAACTTCATAGTCCCTGGTCATTCCTCCCTATGTTGGGGACAATACGCAGAGAAACGGTCTGCTTTTATAAAATAACGAAAGTCTGGCATGCGCTGGCTCTTAGTCCATAATGATGTGGGTAGTAAAAAGTTGGCAGAGCCTGCATTTTTAAAAGCTAATTTTCAATACAATTCCCATGCTAAGCCGAGTTTCTTGCTGGTTCTTCTCGGTAGGAAAGGCATTCCGAACCAGTGGTAGATGCATCCGACTATTCGTAAGTACTTGTAAAAGTTTATACGAATAAAAAAGATTTTTATTTTTATTTTATTTTTAACTAGCTTATGCTCGCGACTTCGTCCGCGTGGACTACACAAATTTCAAACCCCTATTTCACCCCCTTAGGAGTTGAATTTTCAAAAATCCTTTCTTAGCGGACGCCTACGTCATAATAGCTATCTGCATGCCACATTTCAGCCCGATCCGTCCAGTACCTAGTTTTAGCTGTGCGTTGATAGATCAGTTAGTCAGTTAGTCAGTCAGTCAGTCAGTCAGTCAGTCAGTCAGTCAGTCAGTCACCTTTTCCTTTTATATATTTAGATATAGTATAGTAGATAAGTACCAGCACTACCATACAATAGGTACTAAAGTAACATAGTTACTTTATAGTGATTAGAGGTATCCTTAACGTGACCTAAATGTCAGTTACTCTGGTTCTCCTACGGATCTCGTCATTTCCTATTAGATCACACAGATAAACTCCAAGCATAGCTCTCTCCATCGCCCGCTGGGTGACTCTGAGCTTTCTTACGAGGCTCATAGTTAGCGACCATGTCTCGGATCCATCACTTTTCAAAGACTTCGGTCTTCAAACACTGAGGAATTTTGGACGAGAAGACATCTCGAAGCTTTCCGAACGCTGCCCAGCCGAATGTCAAATTTTCGAGGACACTTATAACCGTAAACTCGTTTCATAGTTTTTCATCAAAGGGCAAATTGCACAGGGGACCAGTCAGTTAGTAAAAAAAATAACAATTATTGTTATCGCAATTTGTTAGCGCTTTGCTTTCTTTATTTTTGTGAATCCACCCTACTTTTCACCTGAAACGTACGTATTTCTTAACCAAAGGTAAAAACTAAAAACATGGCTATGGTAAATGTAAAACCAATTATTATCATACCGCTAGATAATGGCTCTATAGCGATCAACGAAATAATAACATAATGATAAAGGCCGTACAACAAACACATTTCGCTCCGATTCTCGATCGTTTCGATTCAGATGGAAACGATCATAGGACACCTTTACATTACTGTGAAAGGTTATTGTGTGTTTATTAGTAAAACCCGCCCGTATATAAAATTGTCTGTAAATTCTGATGGTTTTATTCCTGGGATCCTTTGTATTTTGTGTATTTATGAAAATAAATAAACGAAATAAATAAATTTATGAAAATAAATAAACGAAATAAATAAATTTATGAAAATAAATAAACGAAATATCTAGAAAATGTCAACAATTTAGTCAAATATAGATATTGTAGGCTTACAAAATAACAAAATGTACTTTAAAAAACAACAAACACATTTCGTTCCAATTCTCGATCGTTCCGATTCAGATTGGAACGATCATTGCGGAACATTGTTGTGTGTTTATTAGTAAACCCCGCTCCTATACGAAATTGGGTGTAAATTCGGAAGGTTTTATTATTTTATTCGGCTAAATAATTAAATAAAATAATATTTATCTCTCTATTAACCGTTAACACTCATTAATATTGATCACGAAAGTATGAACTCTCCGAATTCAAAACGTATAGACTGTCTGACCAGTAATTACTGTATTTATTAAGTTTTACACCTTATTTTTATTTTTATAAACCCCACTCCATATTCTGTTATCTAGGAAATTAGTCAAACAGTAGGCTTACAAAATAATGAAATGTACTAAATGATAAAAACAACAAACACATTTCGTTCCAATTCTCGATCGTTCCGATAAAGATTGAAACGATCATTGCGGAACGTTATTGTGTGTTTATTAGAAAACCCGTTCCGATTCGGAAATTGGCTGTAAATTCTGATGGGTTCATTTTCATGGGCACCCTTTGTAGATTTGCTGTATTTGCCAAATTAACGGTTATACCGATTGCCATTTTACGTTGGAAATTTGAATTTTTGATCCCTTCGATAATATTATGGAAGTGCAACATAAACGGGGAATATGACGAAACTGATATAAAATCTCAGATTTTTGTTCAAAATCTCGGATATTTCTAATCTAATCTAATTAGGATCTCTACTGAGCATGGCAATAGAGCAAGTTGGCCGCGTCGAGAGAAAAAAATTAAAATACATAAAAAAAATTCGTTTTAGAAATAAACTATTAGTAGATACGTATCAAGTCAAGATGGCAATCAGGGTATGAGGCGGGGGGGACGCCCCCGCACATCCGTGCCGAGTTAGCGCGGGAGCTGTGCCGGTGTGCGGGGCGTTCCCTCCCCGATTGCTATCTCAACCTGTCGCGGTTTATAGCAGATTCCTACAAAATCCGAATAGTATAAAAAACCAAAATATATATATACATGATGTTTTCCTCAAAAAGCCTCAAAAATTTATTCGCAGCATCTGTTTTTGGATAACTAAATCAATAAAATGTAAATTAGCATTTCTCTAAATGGAAAGATCAAATTTTTCATTATGAAAAACTGAGTTCGAAACGAGATTGGGCTCAAAGTAAATGACTTTCTAATATTTCTTAGAAATATTTCGAGAATCTATTAAAAGATAAGTCAGAGTACTTAGAAGAGGTGTATACCTCTTTCCCAAATATTGATGAAAATAGTTTCTCCAGCAGCTCACGCCTGCCAACCTTTCGATTTCGCAATCGGAATTCAATCTGACACAAGATCTAACTCCCATATGTTCTATAGTCAATGTTCGCTCATCATTACAGTTCACTATCCCTTTCACCCGCTCTAGCCAGTCATATCCCAGTATCAATGACCTAGGTAAACGTCGCATAATTAGTACAGGTGCTTCAACTAAGGTACTACCTAACTGAAACTCTATTAGTACCAACCGATTTGTACTCTCACTTCGAGATCCGAACGCCCCCTGTATTTGGATTGCTGGAATAGCGATTTCTGGTAGTTTCCTATTTTCTCTCACAATAGAATCGTACAATTCCCTAGTTATTCCACTAATCTGGCTTCCCGTATCTATAAGAGCACTCATACTCCTTCCGTACAACCTCACACACACTTCTGGTAATTTAGGTAAAGAATAGTCAATACCTACGTCGATTTGTTCATCTAGTTCATGAAACATTGTATACACGTTCAATTGTCTTTTCGTACACGCCTCGCACGACATGCCTACCTCGCTACATTCTGCTATATTCTCAAACTGGTTTTCCAATAAGACTCCTATGCTACTAATTTCCAATTGGCAATTTTGTTCGTCATTATCGGGGCCGCCTCTCAATAAACGCTTAAGGCCTCCTTCACCTATCCCTAGACTCTGTCCCGGTTTCCATCCACTCTTAATCAAGATCTTATAGACCACACCTACTCTTTCGTGTTCTGAGGTCTCACTGGCCCCCGTTCTACACAATATTGATTGATTCGACCTATTTTGTGTGGGGTGACCTAGTTTTTTGACGGTCCCTCCCCCACTTTCTTAGACACAGCAGAGTCTTCGCCCTCTTTCACGAATGTGATAGCCGGTCTGACCTGCTTAGTTTCGGATACCGTGGGCCTGTTAAAATTTGCCCTAGAAATAAATCGACGGTAACCCCGACCCCTGGTCGAATTTCCCCTAGTCCTCCAATTGTTTGTCGACATTGTCGCTACGATAGGACGCCTCGATGGCGGTTCATTGTATCGCCTACCACCTCTATAATTACTATTCATACCACCTCTCATAACCCCCCTAGGTTTTTCAACAATATTTTGTTCTATGTCTCTGAGGAACTTTGCCCCGTTCATAATGCTAACTACTTCAGTTCTAGTAAACCATAGACGTTGTATGTCTATAGCATAATGACGCATAATGGAATTTACCAAATCGCGCTCGCTAAAAGCAATGGTTAATGATTGCATCGATTCTGCCTGCTCAGCGAAATGCTCAGACATCGTCATACCTGAATCGCTCGAGTATACTGCATTTATCAACCTATATCTAACAGATTCTTGGATTTGTTCGGTCCAATAGTTCCGCCTAAAATCGGTTTCAAAATCAGCGAATGAAGTCCACTCTTTCGAATATAGTTCCATAACCTTTCGTGCATTCCCCGAAATGCAACCTAGCGCGATATCAATCTCCCGATCTGCCCCGTTTACTGCCTTTATATATTTTTTTAATTGTTTTAAAAAGGTGATGGGATTAGTGAATGGCTTTCCGTCAAAATTTGGTTTGGTAACCGACGGTTGTACTACAAACAAGTTTCGGGTTTCAGCAAACGCTGTACTTGTGCTCGCGGTGTCTAGACTAACCCCTTGTCTATCAGATTTTCCGCTTTCACTTACTCCTATTGTCTGTTGTGACGAAACACTCGCGCTTTCGTTTTGGCCTGCGTTCGAACTAAGCTGTTGTAATTTTGTTTCGAATTCGGTGATTTTTTTCAAAAGCAACTCTAATGTAGTATTCCCTAAGGTCGACGTTTGCTCGCTCGATTCTACTGGGCTAGCTTCGCTCTGTCGCGTACCCGCTTGCTTTGTTCTACGTGTTTTTCTACCTGCAGGCATCTTTTTTTTTTTCAATTCGTCCCTTTTCGTTTTACCTACTCAAGTGCCAACTTAAATTATATTTGAATACTTTCGTAAGACGCGAAGCCGTATTTTTAAAATTTCTATATTATTAATACTAATTTGCAATCATATGTCTGAGATGTGTTTCTATTATATGAATTCTCTAGGTTTGAAGAAATTTTAAGCCTAAGAAATAAGCAAGGAATAATAGCTCGATTCTCTGCAGTATCTTCTGAAAACCTGTAAATTGTACATTTATAAGACATACAGCTTATTTCTGCTCCTTCTTATACCTAAAATAAATGTAAATGTACAACATATAAACATAATAACATGCACAGTGTGTCCTCTAACCTCTTTTTATTTGTTTATAAGATTTTGCTCTCATATACCCAATCACGACTTCCTACGTTGTGTTCTATTTTTTTTTTCTATAATCTAGTCATATCGTTAATTCGAATACATACATAGATTCTGGTCGCTCGGCATCAAAATTCTGTGATGGTACGGTGATCGTCTCTGCTTCTTTCAATGATCGGCTATATAGAGAGGAAATTTAACAAAATAGCTAGGCTGAACTTAGGACACTGTTGGCATTTGGAATAACATGTTCTCTCACGTGTGGCAAATTTAATCTGCCAGGCACATTGCGTTGGGCGGACACATGGACATCTTGACCTTCTACCAGGTTTTCGCGAGTTTGCTCATGAAGCTTATTCCAATTAATTCTACTATTTTGAGTCATTTGACTTCTCAAAATGTCCCTTTGGGAGAGAGATCAGCTAGTTTTAGAACGACCTGGTAGTGAGGAAAATCAGTTGGCATGTGTATTTAGCCAGATTGGGCCATCACTTTAAACCGACTGACGAGTCTTAAGGCAGGGGGAGTCCCTACGCTAGAAACTAGCCTTTATCCATTGTTATCGAGGCCTCGGCTGACTACCCTTTTCGCTACGAAGCGTTCAATTGCCTTGTATGGGAGCAAGGTTATTTTTATGAGCTCGGAAGCTAGCCTCAGCGCCATGGCATTTGTATATATGTATATATTTGTTCAGTTATGTAATAGGTTGGCCAACCTATCGTTCGGGTAGTCCAGCCGGATAAGACATGGCATGTACGTGTGTGCCCGATTCGTCACCGCCGGATGCCGCCAGAATCAACCGTGTGCCTTTAGTCTGGGGAAAACCAGACTTTTATACGTCGGACGTATCAAATTAATTACTTCCAAAATAATGCCTCGTGTGTCACACAGTTCGCCAGCCACATTTGCCCCGAAGTTCGGTGCAAAAGAAAAGACACAAGAAAAAAAAAGGTCTGTACCTGCTCTATTGTTTACCCATTGTCCCGTTACCCGAAGATGCTCGTTCCCCTTCACAGCATACTGTTTATACGTCGTGATATCCTAAATGTTAAAACGCCTGCCATCTACTCGTAGTTCGATGGTTCGAACTCGTCAAATACCTTTAGCCTTTCGTAGCTTTAGGTATTCAAATTAATCAAATATCACTTGGTTCGTCGTAGAAAGAAAACATCGTGAGGTAAACCCGCAACCTGAGAGTTCTCTATGGAGCCCGCGCTCAGTAGTGAGCCGGCGAGGGTTGCTCATGATGATGGTGATGGTATCGTGGTAGCTGATAGTTCAAAACACACCACATTATCCAAAATATTTGTGTGATTTTGCCCAACAAGTCAATGTGTATTTTTGACAAGGGCGTTCCATCTGACTGCGTTAGTCTGCCAACTTTATTCTATTTCTTATTTATTGCTAGGTAAGAGCTATTATTGTGAATTCGGTGTACTGCTGAAAAAAAACTAGCCTGAACTTTACTTAATAGTAAGAGTCGTGATATAGGTAATATGAGAGATTTAATATTGGAGTCCGACACATGGAACCATGTATCTACGGCATTTTTGAACACACACAGTTCGATCGTTTTACCTCTAAAATGAATTTGAGCTCCATTATTAAATGTCTATAGAAGGTATCTAGACGTGATAAATAAAAGATGATATTTATACTCAAATGCTTTTATTTTTGGTAAATAAGTTGTTTTATTTACTCTCACAGTTGAGTATTTTTAGAAAAAAAAGAAACTGGTATTGTGATTTAGACGGAATTTTAAATGTGTTTGTTACATTTAAAACCCGCCAAATGTTCGCTTCCTAGGCCAATCTATTTAGAAGGGAAAAACGAACATTTAAACTTTAAAAACCCTTACGGCCGCGCAGTTTATTTCACAATCAATTACACACATAATATGTCATAAAATTTAAGAGAGATTTCTTAAATTTTATTCCTAAAAACGAATTAGAGTTAAAGACACACTGTACACACGGTTATATACATAATCTAGCACAAGTATTTATTCTAAATACATCTGAACCTAGTTACACAACTTGTCTAGTTAAAACACTTCGGTATATTCTTTCTAATTTAAACCTACTCGCGAGGTTCACAATGCGCCCCCACTTCTCGCGACTATGCATACACAATGCGGTGATTAGGTATAATATGAAATTTTCACACGCTAAACCCGTGGTCCACTCCATCCAAGCCCAGGGTTGAGACCATTGTCCACGTCTAGCATGATATTGGTCTTCTAGATTATTTTCTAGATCTATTTCATCTAGGTATACCGGTTAATCAATTTTATAAGCTTAAAAGTTGTGGAACTATTTTCAAAATTTACACTAAATATAATAATCTGGGTACTTCACCATTAAACCGCCGCTGGCCCGAACACACTGTCTCTATAACCTTATCTTATTTCTCAGGACAGATTTTAACAATACACTATACTATAATTTTAATCTACACTCCAATTTTGCAAAGGAAGCTCAAAATATCTCGAATGGACGAGGTCGCGAGGTTCGCGCTGGGATTTGTACTTCCGACCCGAGCCGAAATCCTGCCTTGACTGCCCTCCGTTCTTTTTCCAGTTCTCCCTAAAGGTCCCCGTGGTCGTGTTTCGTCACGCCCACAGTTCTCTGAAAACCAAAAACACACGGGGGAGTACGGTTCTCTGATTGGTCTCCTCTTGCGCACAAAATTACCCTATTGGCCGAAAACAAAATTGCGTTCCAGGCCCCACCTCCAAAAATCTGTCCACATTTGTTCGCAGATACTTGTCGCCTGTTATTTGTCCCTAGACATATGATTGCCATTAAGTATTAGTTTTTGCCGTGTTTAGCCAGAAATTTTAAAATAACTCACGCATTTCTTGACGTCTTTATTAACAAACGCACTCTCTACTCTCGATAATTTGTTTTTGCTGTATTTAAAATTTATGGTCGCCTTTTTATTTTTCTTTCTTTGTTTTAGATTTATTGCCTTAGTTTTGAGAACGCCATAGAATCGTGTATCACACGGTAATAAATTTGGTGATTTATGAGTGACCATCTCACTGCGACTTCGTTCGCGTCCTCCTGTCTTTGAAGTCAGCGCGGAGCCGCATTGTGTTACTGCGTTTTGATCCTTTCGTTTTTCTCTTTCTTCTCCTTTTCTTTTCTCTCTCTCTTAAAACTCATAGGTACCTCTTACCGACCGGTTTTTACGCAACATTGGACCTAGGAAGGATCATGGTATGATTTGGTCGGGTTGGTTGGTTGGATTGGCCGTGGCTAGTTAAGTGGTACCACCTTACTGGTAAATATTTCATTTACAATTAATTTATTTATTTATTCAGACAATAATGGATCCATTTAGTGTTAGTAAATACTAAATAACTATGTTAGCACTTAAACACTTATGGTACGACTAGCTTATGCTCGCGACTTCGTCCGCGTGGACTACAAAATTTCAAAACCCTATTTCACCCCCTTAGGAGTAAAATTTTCAAAAATCCTTTCTTAGCGGATGCCTACGTCATAATAGCTATCTGCATGCCAAATTTCAGCCCGATCCGTCCAGTAGTTTGAGCTGTGCGTTGATAGATCAGTCAGTCAGTCAGTCAGTCATTCAGTCAGTCAGTCAGTCAGTCACCTTTTCCTTTTATATATGGTACGATTACACCTACCGAGTAGTGAAGCGAGACAGTAAAATATCACTCGGCCGAGACAGTGCTGTGGCTGAGAAATTGTGGCGAAATTGCACCCGTTAAGTGTTTATTCCAACCGAGTACTCGGCCGAGGACACTGACTCGCCACTGTACTCGTTAGGTGTAATCGTACCATTAGGAGTTACTAACAAAATACTTAGGTAATCACTATGTTAATACTTAATAACTAAAAGGGATTTAGTCCTCTGCATGAGTTTCCCTAAAAAAAGCTGTGGTAGCCTAGTGGTTAGGACGTCCGCCTTCCAATCGGAGGTCGGGGGTTCGATCCCGGGCACGCACCTCTAACTTTTCGGAGTTATGTGCGTTTTTAAGTAATTCAAATTTCACTTGCTTTAACGGTGAAGGAAAACATCGTGAGGAAACCTGCATGCCTGAGAGTTCTCCATAATGTTCTCAAAGGTGTGTGAAGTCTGCCAATCCGCACTTGGCCAGCGTGGTAGACTATGGCCAAAACCCTTCTCACTCTGAGAGGAGACCTGTGGTCTGTAGTGAGCCGGTGATGGGTTGATCATGATGATGAGTTTCCCCATCCATCTTATCCGCTATCATGCGCAGGATGCTGTTGCTGCTTCCACGGACTCTTGCACAATAGCGAGGCTGTTTTCTTCCGCCAGATGGCATCAAAGCCATCTGTCCGCGCCTCGGTAAACATAGCCGACGCACAACAGAACCGAGGTTGCCGCAACAAAATCTTGAACGCATTATTATATTGGATTCGCAGCGCGTTATAAGCCGTTTGCGTGTACTGAAACCATCGGTAAAGACGTCTGTCCCCAAGCCATTTAGCGTTCCGGCACGATGCTCCTAGCAACCGAACAGGAACTCATACAGCCTTTAATTAAACTGCCATACCCATTTCATGTTAGCCCGCCTTCATCTAACTCAGTTCACACGTCATAGGTATAGTCCGCGGCAGATTGAGATGGCTATCGGGGTATGAGACGGGGGGAAACCCCCGCACACCCGCACAGTGCCTGCGCTCGCCCGCACCGGTTTAGCGCGGAGACTGTGTGGGTGTGCGGGGCGTTTCCTCCCCGATTGCTACCTCGACCTGTCGCGTACTTATAGGTATAATAGATTCGCAGAGTTTTTGAAGTGTTCTCTAATCTCAGGGGCTGGAAACTGTTTTTAGTTTCCTATAGTTTCTTGTATTCGGAGGGTCGGCGGATCAATCGCGGGCACGCACCCCCAACTTTTTGAAAATATGTGCGTTTTAAACAATTCAATATCATTTGCTATAATGGTGAAGGAAAACATCTTGAAGAAACCTGCGTGTTTAAGAGTTCTTGATTATGTTCTGAAAGGTGTCTGAAGTCTAATCCACATTTGTGGCCAGTGTAGTGGACTAATGGTCAAACCCGTGCTCAGTAGTGAGCCGGCGAGGGGTTGATCATGATGATGATCCTTTTCATATTAGTCTGCCTCCATCTAAATCAGTTCACACGTCATAGGGCGTTTGTGTCCGCATCCGTGATTTCACGGATCCGTGAAAAAAATACGATAATTGAATGTACCTACGTATTTGTATGACAGCCACTTCGAAGAATCACGGATACGAACCGAATACGGATGAGTGCACAAACGCCTACACAATATTCGACAATGTTCTGAAATCTCAGGGGCTGAAAACTATTTTTAGTTTCGTATATTTTTCGTATAGTTACCGTTGAGCCCCGTCCGGCGTTTAGTTTAATTCCGGTAATGGTGTAAGATAATCTCGGGTCTGTGGGCCTCTACTAATATTTATCTTGCCGAGTGGACCCATGTGACCTTCGTTGTACATACTCTTTGATTACATTATCTATATATATAAAAGGAAAAGGTGACTGGCTGACTGACTGACTGATCTATCAACGCACAGCTCAAACTACTGGACGGATCGGGCTGAAATTTGGCATGCAGATAGCTATTATGACGTAGGCATCCGCTAAGAAAACATTTTTGAAAATTCAACCTCTAAGGGGGTGAAATAGGGGTTTGAAATTTGGGTAGTCCACGCGGACGAAGTCACGAGTTTAAGCTAGTTCGAAAATAAATAAAGGAGATTGTACAAGGTACTAATTTCGAACACGGCCTCAAGATCCAAAGGAGCCGTAAGAACTAGAATAGATTTTACACTGCTGAAATAAGTGTAAACACATCATTATCGTCTCAATTTGCAACCCTTGGCGATCCACTACTGAGCACGGGTCTCCTCTCAGAATGAGAAATGAAAAACTAGTAGAAAACTGGATTATTTTTCTTTAATTCCCAAAAAATATTTCGTAAAACACTCATCTATTCAGCAATCAATTAAAAAATGCAAATGGAATTTCATAAATAATTTTCAGCTTTTAGTGATTCAGATTTTAAATGTTCTATGATATTGTTAAAGTTGAAAGTTATTTTTAAGATGAATTCTGAAACATCTAGGCCTATCAAAATCCTAGGGATAAAATTAGAGCTACTAGAGCCATGCAACAAATACATATATAAGGTTGGGTCTTTTCCTCCTGACTGACTGACTGACTGACTGATCTATCAACGCACAGCGTAAGCAACTGGGTTTAGAAATTAGAAATTAGATTCCATTTATGGCGTAGGCGCTCACTAAAGGTTTTTTGAAAATTCCAGCCTTTTTCAGACAAGCGATGAAAGTTTGTGTGAAAGTCCGTTATTTTTAAAGTAATATCTATCAAAACTGGTTTTTATACGTGATTCATTATTTTTGACAATTCCAAGGGAGTAAAATATAGGGAATGAAGGTTTGTATAAAAGTCCGTCATTTTTCATGTTATGTTAATGAAAATTAGTATTTCGGCTTTCGGTCAATAATAACGAGAAACCTATTTGCGTTTCAGGATTTTTGAAATACCACCCGAGCGAAGCCGGGCCGAGTCAGCTAGTAATGAACTAACTCACGACAATTTGAACGCTAAAAATATAACATGTTGTCTGAACGTTACGAAATATCACAAACAAACCCAAAATTAATGTAAAGAAAACATCATGTTGTAACGTGGAATCCTATAAAGAAACATTCTACTTAAGTAAATATAATTTGGTTATGCGTATTTTTATGTAAGATACGTATAAACATAATTAAAATACCAAAAAAATTCATGGAAGATGCGTACTTACATCGAATTCGGGAGCTTTTTCAACTAATGACCTCCTTCCTTTGCGTCAAACGCAAATAATGAGGCAAATGTTTGATAGCGCAGCATAAAATGGTGGGGCCTCTCCAATTTAATCATTGCCTTTCATAAGAGTCCTTGGCTTTCAATTCAATTGAACTCATGAATATTTCAAAACATCTGAGCGAATCTACCTTCGATGCATGAGGTGGCTAGTTACCACCCTACCGGCAAAGCTATGCCGCCCAGAGCTTTAACGTTCCGGTACGATGCCGTGTAGAAACCAAAGTATGGTGTGGGTTTAATAAAAACTGCCATACCCCTTCTAGCTAGAAGTCAAAGGCTAGTTTGTATCTGAATTAAAAAAACGGCCAAATGCGAGTCAGGTACGCGCACCAATGGTTTCGTAGTACAGTCATATTTTTTCGATATTTTGAACGATAATTCAAAAACTATGATGCATAAAAATAAATAAAAATCTGTTTTAGAGTGCACAAGTAAAGCATTTTCATATTTTGATATCCCACTTGATATAGTTATCTTACTTTGAAAATTGAAAACACAAATTATTAGTTCATGACCACAATTTAAATTTTTTGTGTGATGTAACCACAAATTCACGGTTTTCAAATTTTTCCCCATAATATGTTTGCTATAAGGCCTAACTACCTGCCAAATTTCATGATTCTAGGTCAACGGGAAGTACCCTGTAGGTTTCTTGACAGACAGACAGACAGACAACAAAGTGATCCTATAAGGGTTCCGTTTTTCCTTTTAAGGTACGGAACCTTAAATACTTCAGTCAGGCGAACAATACAGTTTACGTATTTGTAGATTGTTGACTTAATGTATACAGTAATATGTAATACCTGGTATCAATGGATTTAATCACACTGCTGGGTGTAATCTTCTATAATCTAGGCTTTCATGGGAGATTCCTTTGGTAGAGCGGTGTGAACACATTGCAAATAAGGGCTCTATTTCTTTTGTTAGATCGCAAAATGGATCGGGGCTGCCCAAAATTTGTCTTTAATGTTTTGGTAATTTATATAACGCCTATCGCAAAGAACTACAAAAATAGTCTGTCTAAGAAACGTTAATAAAAACCCGGCCAAGTGCGTTTCAGGGTCGCGCAACGAGGGTTCCATACAAAAGTCCTATTTTTTCGACATTTTGCACGATAATTCAAAAACTATGATGCTTAAAACTAAATGAAAATCTGTTTTAGAATCCACAGATAAAGCCCTTTCATATGATACCCCACTAGATAAAGTTATCTTACTGAAAATATTGAAAATACCAATTTTAGTTCATGACTACAACTTAATTTTTTTGTGTGATTTAACCACAAATTCACGCTTTTTAGATTTTTCCCCTAATGTCTGCTATAAGACCTACCTACGATCTAGGTTCATGATTCTAGGTCAACGGGAAGTACCCTGTAGGTTTCTTGACAGACAGACGGACAGACAGACAGACAACAAAGTGATCCTATAAGGGTTCCGTTTTTCCTTTTGAGGTACGAAACCCTAAATACAGAACACATTTTTATTGAGTGAACGATTTCCCTTTAAAAAAACTCTTATAGAAAACTACAACCTATAATCTTTTTCTCATACTTGCTCAGTATTTGTTTTTTATTGTTTTGGTAATCTAAATATATAAAAGGAAAAGGTGACTGACTGAAGGATTTTTAAAAATTCAACCCCTAAGGGGATAAAGTAAGGGTTTGAAATTTGTGTAGTCCAAGAGGATTTCTAAAATAGTCTATCTAAGAGAAATTAGTATAAAAAGAACAAAACAATTTTCATATATTAAGAAGATTTCACGAACATATTAAGTATAACAGAAAATGTCAACGAAACCCCAAATCTGCCATACTGATTATGCCCAGTAACGTAATCCAACTTGAAAAGTTACCATCACGTTCGCCATAAATTTTCCCTTAGCTGCTTTCGGAAGTTTTTTATGAAAATTCGACAAGAGCTCGGGTCCTTCATTAAAAATATCTGGGAATTCTGGAATCTTCTCTCACAAGTGGATACCCAAAGTAATAATAGGTACAATTTCAAAATTTATTATCTTGGCCTTCGAACCTTAGAATTCAGTTTGCTACCTTAGAATTCAGGTTGCTAAGTTCTACAACCTGATTATTATAGTTAAAGAGCTAATGCCACGTTTAAAGGAGACCGGTTCATTATAATTTTAATGAAGTAGGCTGAATTCTCGTGCAAACTTTTTTTATTACTACTTACTATCAGCGATATTGAGTTGACAAGCATAAGAGAAGAACCTGCAAGTAGGTAAGGTAGTTGTATTTTAATAATAATCAAATTCATTCAAATCAAATCAATATATAGTACGCGACAGGTCGAGATGACCAAATCGTGGTATGAGGAGGGGGGGGGGGTCACCCGCGGGTCAGCGAGGGCTGTACGGATGTGTGAGGCGAACCCAGCCCGATTGCCATTTTGACCTGTCGCGTACTACTACGTAAGCTTATTGCAGTCTCATTAAGATTTATAAATTTCCTCCAGTAGGTATAGGTAAATACACTTAAAACCTAAATATATAAAAGGAAAAGCTGACTGACTGACTGACTGAAAAGTAGTAGTTTCATAGCCTATTGCTAATGTAAGTTAAGTCTAGTAAGTGTGCGTAAAGTTTGAATGTTTTGTTCCAAGCTTCATGTGACGCGAATGTGCCTATGTGCAGCTGTGGACGACGACAAAATTTGACGTAGGTACTTAAATTAAAACTTTGAACTGTTCACCAGTTCCCAAACTATCTTAGAGCTCTCTATCCTGAATATTGGAATTATGAACTAAGTAGTTTAAAGATGGGGAAGCAAATATGTTTGCCTCATAGCGTACTTCGTTAGTAAAGTAGGAAATCTGATTGGTACTTAATTTTATTCTTGTGGAAAATCTTTTCAAGTATAGGAAACTAGCCTTTGCCCGCGACTTCGTCCGCGTGGACTACACAAATTTCGAACCCCTATTTTACCCCCTCAGGGGTTGAATTTTCAAAAATCCTTTCTTACCTGATGTCTACGCCATAATAGCTATCTGCATGCCAAAATTCAGCCCGATCCGTCCAGTAGTTTGAGCTGTGCGTTGATAGATCAGTCAGTCAGTCAGTCAGTCAGTCACCTTTTTGTTTTATGTATTTAGATTTTATGAGAGTTACATAAACTTTTAAAAGCGGTCATAGCCTTGCTAGTTAAGACTTCGGTCTCCTATTCAATGGGTCTGAGGTTCGATCCCGGGCACCCATCTCTACTTTTTGGAGCTATATACGCGCGTTTTTGGCAATTAAATATTACTTGCTTTAGGGGTAAAGGAAATCATCGTGAGGAAACCTGCACCCCTGAGAGTTCTTGATAACGTTCTCAAAGGCGGGTGAAATCTGCCGATCCGCATTTGCCAGCGTGGTGGACGAATGCTAAAACCTTCTCATTTTGAGAGGAGACCCATACTCAGTAGTGGGCCGAAGATGGGATGAGATGATGGTGATGAAATAACTTTTAACGACCTCCTGGCGCAGTGCGTGTCGTGCGTGACAGAAAACTTCTCTGGTAGGGTTCCGTAGAAGATACTAGTATGCTAATTACTTCAAATTTGACTAGTCACTATATTATCTTGAATGATAATTTTTTTTTAACTCTCTGAACAACCTTTTTTCTTCTTTCTTTCTTCACTCTGGGCTGGTTTCCGCCCTTAAAACGTTTCCGTCTGTTGTGCGTGCATCGCTCTGTTCAACCTTAATATAATGATTTTAAAATACCTAGGCTAGATATCATTCAAGTCAAGGGGACACCAAAAGTTTCCTTTGGTCCTCACTTTTCATGTTCAAAAGAACCTTCAGTAAAAGGTTTCTATAACTGTGCTTTTTAACCTTACAGCTTTTTGAACTGGCTTGACACACGGACAAATATACAGACAGTATTTGTGTCTTGTAGTGTAATAAATTATGTACATATAATATACATACATAAAAGTAGCCTACGTCACTCTCCAGGTCTTTAACTATAGCCATGTAAATAAATAAAAGACAAAAAAACTGATTTCAATAACCACAAACACTAAAAAGTAAAAAAATAATTTTACCAAATTGAATTGGGGGCCTTTGAACCTCTGAATTATGTCCTACAAAACAAAAAAAAGAATCATCAAAATCAGTTTGTAATTGACGTAGTAATCGCGTAACAAACATACAAAAAAAACACACACCGGCGAATTTAGAACCTCCTCCTTTTTTGGAGTCGATTAAAAATCACGTCGAGGCGTTGTTGGTCCGTTGTGACGTGATTGTAGGACAAACCAATAAACCAACAAACAAAAATATTTTCGCATTTATGTGAATAGGTAGTGATAGTAACTAGGCAACTGATAGGTATTGATGGTAAAAAGAGGTATAATAGATATCTTCAGTTCAAAAATAAAGTATCAATAGGGCTTTGTTGTAGTACACGTGTAACGTGATATATTTGAATATAATATGCAAAATAGATATTTTCTTTTCACAATATACTACCAAGCGAAAGTAATACCAATATTTTCACCGCCCAACTTATTTTCATTATAACAGAAACCCTTTAAGGAAATTGCACTAAAATGATTTTCGCAGTCTATGATAATAATAGTGGAGCAAAAAATAAAGTAATAACAATTTATATAACGCCTGACGGAGCTACAAAACAAGCCATAATCAAAACAGAGTAATTATATCTCTGTTACAAACTTCTTGTAACTAGGTCACTTAAGTTGTAAGACTTGTTTTGCAGTTAAAGACATAAGAAAAAAGTTTGATAAGATGGAGGTCACACGATGCGTTTCCGGTGCGTTTTGGTGCGGCACCCCTGTGGATTTGAGTATAGGCTGTCACACGGTCACTGCGTTGCCGCTCCGGCAAAAAGTATGGCGTTGCAACGCACCACCCCTCCCCACCTCGTCTCTCTGAACCTAAGTTCGTTGCGCGTGCGGTGCGGCGTCGCACGACGTCGTTAACGCTTCGTGTAGCATGGTCACACGAGTAGATAATTATATGTATAGACCAGAGGGGAAGCTTCATACTAGCGGCTAGCTGTAGGTTCACTCACTCTAGCGCAGCTCACGCACACCACGACGTGTCACGGACGCTCCGTTTGCCGCCAAACTGGGCGTACGGAGCGTCCGTGGCACGTCGTGGTGTGCGTGAGCTAGTGTGAAGCTTCCCCTCTGGTCTATATCTACTCGTGTGGCATGGTACAGCGATTTCTATGTACTTAGGATGACGCAGCGGCACCGTTCAGTGCGGCTACGCAACGCAACGCATCGTGTGCCTTCACTATACAGTCTGATCGCATAATTATTAATCATCATGATTAATCCATCGCCAGCCTTTTTACTGGCGGTCATAAAGCGAATCCCCCTTACGAAAAGTGTCACTGTCACCCCTCCCGCACCGCTCAGTTGCAATATAGTTTTCGTGGTTTTTACTTTTTAGCGTACCTACAAAGTCGCAAGAATCTGCTAGCTGTCTAATAAATACTTGGCCAGCAAAAATAAGCTTTTTATACCCGCTATATGATCAGTTGTATGAAAAGGCAGGTTTTTAGTGGCGGTCGTAAAGCGAATCTCCCTTACAATGGGCCCCACAATAAAACATGAAAAGTGCGTTAACGACCCGATAAAATTGTGTTTACTGTATACACGGTCCGGAGCATGGGTCAGGTCCGGGGTTCCGGAGGTCTCGTTACAGTTTATTGATATCACCACCTATGTCGCGAAAGAAAAATAAAAATATGCTTAGAGTTACACGAATGGGTAATTTTAATTACTCTCACTTGTTCGAAAAATGCTTCATTGTAAAACGGCTCTTTTCTGTACACACGCCAGTAATTTCCAAAACGACGATAAAAGAAATTGCTGGACAGTTTTATACTGGCAATGAGGTTTTTTAAATATAAACTAGATCCACATAAATTAGATGTTTTTTAGGCTTCCGTTTCTGACACTAAAAGGAAACACATTTTCAATAGTTACGATGAGTTAATGATGAGGTCTAAATATTATATTTTGTAAACGAAGAGATCAATTCAACTATAGTAAAATAGATTCACTGACGCCAACAAACGCCACCAACGCGACGCCACAAATTATAATAAGCAAGTCAAACCACTTCATATTGTTTGGTTACCGAATTTAAATTGAAAAAGTTGCCATCAGGTTAAACATAAATTATCTCGCACCCGCTTGAAAATGTTTGGGAAAATTTGACATGAATTTGTGCCTTCATTAAAAATATCTCAAGTCAGTGAAGTGGGTACTTACTTAGTGTAATAATAGAATTTGGCAAATATCCTGGTAATTTCTTTTTAGGGTTCCGTACCTCAAAAGGAAAAACGGAACCCTTATAGGATCACTTTGTTGTCTGTATGTCCATCTGTCTGTCTGTCTGTGTGTCTGTCTGTCTGTCTGTCTGTCTGTCTGTCTGTCTGTCTGTCTGTCTGTCTGTCTGTCTGTCTGTCAAGAAACCTACAGGGTACTTCCCGTTGACCTAGAATCATGAAATTTGGCAGGTAGGTGGGCCTTATAGCTGGCTTTAGGGGAAAAATCTGAAAACCGTGAATTTAGGGTTAGATCACACAAATAAAATTAAATTGTGGTCATGAACTTTTCATGAAAACATGAATAAGGTTTTTAATATTCGAAGTAAGATAACTATATCAAGTGGGGTATCATATGAAAGGGCTTTACCTGTGTATTCTAAAACAGATTTTTATTTATTTTTATGCGTCATAGTTTTTGAATTATCGTGCAAAACGTTGAAAAAATACGACTGTAGTACGGAACCCTCAGTGTGCGAGCCTGACTTGCACTTGGCCGGTTTTTTTTAAATAAGCGATGATAGCACTACTTACTGAGCACGTGTACCTTAGAATGAGAAGAGTTTGAGCCATACACTACCACGCCGGCTGAGTGCCGATTGGCAGACTTCACAAACCTTTTTAAGAACATAACGGAGAGCCCTCAAGTATCCTTGTGTTGTTTTCCTTCACTGTTAAAGCTTGTGATATTTTATTTGATTGTTTAAAACGCACATAACTCCGAAAAGTTAGAGGAGGTAATTACGACTCATGAAGAAAACGTTTTGGTCCGAAGAAAATCTTTTTAATACAGTCAGTTTTCTGTTTCAGAATTTTTTTTATTAACAGAAAGTATGAAAGCTTGTACTCTTTGAAGATAAGAGAAAAGCATAGAGTAAACATTATGTTCGCATCATACTTCGTTACTTAAGAAGATTGAGAGCTTATTGAGAGATGCTGTGTATATATTGCAACTACTTACTGAGAAAATTATATATTTAGTATCCAGGGGGTATGGGGAAAATAATAAATTCATAGCTGAATCTCGTGTTTTCCTTTACGTAGAGAGCTTGTGATAAAATAATTAGCTAGTTCTTAGTAGTTACTTTCAGTTATATGCATTTTAAGTAATTCAGTGTGACTTGCTTTGACGGTGAAGGTAAACATCGTGAAACATTTGGGGAAAAATCTGAAAACCGTGAATTTAGGGTTAGATCACACAAAAAAAAATTAAATGTGGTCATGAACTAATAATTAGTATTTTCAACTTTCGAAGTGAGTGACTATATCAAGTGGGGTATCATATGAAAGGTCTTCACCTGTGCATTCTAAAACAGATTTTTATTTATTTTTATGCATCATAGTTTTTGAATTATCGTGCAAAATGTCGTAAAAATACGACTGTAGTACGGAACCCTCATTGCGCGAGACTGACTAGCACTTGGCCGGTTTTTTTTAATTTATTTTTATTTAGATACAAGTTAGCCCTTGACTGCAATCTCACCTGATGGTAAGTGACGATGCAGTCTAAGGTGGGAAAATTATAGTGAGTATTCAGGTAGATACTTAAAGTAGGAAGCAGTATTAAATTTTACGCAAACATTAAATTCGAGCACCGCATAGTTTCCGTAAGCCCCTCACAATATTCTTAACTAACAAAGTATGATACAAAACATATTTGAAGAAAAGTAAATTTCCTCCTATCTTTAAGCCACTTACTCCATAGTTCCAGGACGCTAAACTTTAAAGCAGCAAACCTGAACTTTGGTAAAGTTTACAAAGTTAGCGAGAGATAATAATTTTCCAAATTATATTATTATGCTGAGTAACTTTCGAGATTCCAGATATTTTTAATGAACGGCCAAGTCCTTGTCGAATTTTTATAAAACTTTTGAAAGCCGGTAAAAGAAAATTTATGTGAAAACCGATGTACAAGTTTTTCAACTTAGATTATGTGGCTAGACACTGGAAATATAGTGGATTTTTCTAGTGATATCAAAAACCTTAAATATTAATAAAATTAAATCCACGTGGACGAACTCAGCATCAAATGGTGCCTAATAATATACCTAAATATTTATAAAATAATAAACTTTTCTAAGTGCTTTTAAATCGTCAGAAGAATTTAGCACACCAACTTAACCAACCTGTGGGCTTTTCTAAGCAAGCGAGTAAAACCATCATAATCATCTTTTACTCAGGGTGAAATCGATAGAGCGCACTCTGACTTTGCTAAGAGTTAAGACAGAGTAAAAACGAGACAGACGTATATCTCTCACATAAATCTGTTTCGTTTTAACTCAATCTTAAGTCAGGGCAAAGTCAAAGTGTCATATATAAAAGGTAAAGGTGACTGACTGACTGACTGACTAACTGACTTACTGACTGACTGACTGACTGACTGGCTGACTGATCTATCAACGCATAGCTCAAACTACTGGACGGATCGGGCTGAAATTTGGCATGCAGATAGCTATTATGACGTAGGCATCCGCGAAGAAAGGATTTTTTAAATTCAACCCCTAAGGGGGTGAAATAGGGGATTGAAATTTGTGTAGTCCACGCGGACAAAGTCGCGAGCATAAGCTAGTCACTCCATAAAATCGCATGCCACTTTGTTTCGCCAGAGTGAAAGTCAGACATTTCAATTAACATGCTAGCTAAATGGCCGTTCCATCATCGAAAGCACAAAAAACAGCGAGAAACTTATAAAATGCTGTATAATAAACGCTCCGAAAACGGAAAGGTACCCTCGCTTAGACGCTTTCAAATATTCATGAGTTCAATTGAATCGAGCGCTGAGGATTTTTATGAATGGCAATGATTAAATTGGAGTGCCTCCATCATTTTCTGCTGCCAGCGATCAAACGTTTTCCTTTAGAAAATCAGACCTTCAGTGGAACGCGCAATGATGTAACGCGTTATTTAACGGCACCGATTCCGTTGTCTTTCTCTAAACTAAATTTAGAGTATCTGCATCCTTTTCTTCTTAACAAAGCTAAAAAGGGACAGAACATGAACTTTACATTTAAAGACTCTAAATTTTAGTGCACGCTACAAAGTTAAACAGTAGGCTCGCGACTGTGCGCTAAAGTCTCGGGGTTTACCATCTAAAAATAAAATTTAAAACTGTCAAACTGCGTCTATCTTTTTCATATTACATTAGCAAGAAGAGTATTCGAATACTCTAAAATTAGGTTGTGCTCAGAATCAGTACCATGGTGGAACTTAATTAACTTATTTCTGAAGCCAAAATTAAGTCATTTGTTTGTTTTTATGAAAGGCAATATTTAAATTGGAGCGCCTCCATCATTTTCTGCTTTTAAAGATCAAACCGAGGATCAAACATTTCCATTAAGAAAATTGCACCTTTAATGGAACGATCTAACGCGTTATTTATTTAACATTATGGAACATAATTAGCCTATTTTTGAAGCCCAACTAAGTCATTTATTTATTTTTATATTTTTATGAATGGCAAAGATTAAATTGGAGTGCTTCCATCATTTTCTTCTGCAAGTGATTTACGTTTTACTATAGAAAATCATGATTACATACTCTTTGCCTTCAATACAATAATCTAACGCGTTATTTAACATTGTGGAACTTAATTATGTCTGAAACCAAAATTAAGTCATTTGTTTATTTTTATGAAAGCAATGATCAAATTCGATTGTTTCGATCATTTCCTGCTTCGAGTGATCAAACGTTTTCCTTTTAGAAATTACAAAATTACACCTTTAATATGATTTATTATATTTCAACATTGGGGAATTTAATTAACTTATTTTTGAAGTCCAAACAAAGTTATATATTTATGACTACCCATATTATAAATAATAAATGCGAAAGTGTGTGTGTGTGTTGTAGTAGCTGATGCCCGCGACTTCATCCACCTGAATTTAGGTTTTTAAAAATCCCGTGGGAAATCTTTGATTTTCCGGGATGAAAAGTAGCCTATGTTACTGTCCAGGCTTTTAACTATACCCATGTAAAAAATCACGCTAATCCATTGCTCCGTTGCGACGTGATTGAAGGACAAACAAACCAACCAACCAATAAACCAACAAACAAACACACTTTCGCATTTATAATATGGGCAATGATTAGGTATTTAAGGTTTTTGTTATCACTAGAAAAATCCACTACGTCTTCAGTGTCTAGCCACGCAATCTAAGTTGTAAAACTTGTACATCGGTTTTCACATTTAAAAAAATTACCAGCTTTCAAAAGTTTTATAAAAACGCACTTTCGCATTTATAATATGGGTAGTGATTAGAAAACAGGGTACAAGCATAAAAACTGTACTCACATCCACGTCTATCCCAGGCTGCGCGAAGATCCGCGTGAAGGGATACTCTTTGGGCAGGTAGCTGAAGAACTCTTGTCGCCCTCGGTACCACTTGACGCTGTATAGCGTCTCGTTACCTTCGAGCGTCCATTTGCAACCGAGGAGCACTGTGTCTCCTAATCTGACGGCGGAGGGCGCTATTAGCGCTACGTCTCTGAGCGCTATTGTACCTGAAACAAAAAAATGTGACTGAGTGAAGATCTATTCATATAATTAAAAAAAACGACTTCAATAGCCATAAACACTAAAAAAAGTAAAAATTATTTGAGAGCTATGTTTGGAATTTCTCTACGTGATCAAATCAGAAATGAGAGATCCGTAGGAGAACTAGAGTAACCGATATAGCTCAACGGGTTGCAAAGCTGAAGTGGCAATGGGCAGGGCGCATAGTTCGTAAAACCGATAGACGTTGAGGTCCCAAGGTGCTGGAATGGCGACCTCGCACCGGAAGATGCAGTGTTGGAAGACCCCCCCACTAGGTGGACGAATGACATCAGACGCGTCGCAGGGAGCCGCTGGGTTCAGGCAGCGCAAGACCGTAGCGTGTGGAAGTCCCTACAAGAGACCTATGTCTAGCAGTGGACGTCTATCGGTTGATAATGATGATGATGATGAATAAAAAAAGGATAAGCTCACGGTAAAACCTAGTAATCAATGTGGGCATATTGTGCGCACATAACGGTATTACCATCAACACCTCTGGACACAATTGCGTATAAATCGGACGCAGTCCGACTTCTAATTGCATTAAAGCTCAGGCGACGCTTGATGTAATGTAATTGTTTGCGGACCGAACGTGGTCCCGTGGGGCTCCATTACTAGCGGATCTTCATAAGCTTTATTACTTAACATGCTGGAAAATTATTAAATTAAATTCAGAGACTTGATGTAATTGGAGAATGTATAAATCTTAGGTATCTTGCTCGTAACCGCATTTTGAGATGTTAAAGTCATGTTAGAATAAGCATTTACAGGCAAAATACGAATCAGGCTTGTTGTACTAAAAGTACGATACGTTAGTTTATCTTTGATTGCTAACTGATGAATTACAATTTGGGCTATGAAACGGGAAACAACTGACGTATCAACGTGTTAACCACAGCTCAAACCGCTGGTCTAGAAACTTGGGATTTTGCATATAGAAAATCAAAATCAAATAATTTATTCAAAATAGGCAATAAATATTACCTACACTTTTTGATTGTAAGTTGTTGGATTTGTAAGATAATAAAAAGTGGTGATAATTTTTACGAGAACTTAAAACTAAAGCTACGTAATTCTCAATATGGCATAGATTACCAATAAAAAGGATTTTATTGGTAATCTATGTTATATGGAAATGCCACCCAAGTAGCGCCAGGTCAATATATTTTTTGCGTTATCAACCACAAAAGCGGTATATTCTCACAGAGGTGACAACTGACAATACGGGTATCATATAGCAATCGTTCCACTTAAAAAGGCAACCACGTGCCTCACGTTTTAATAATATTCCAGTCCAGACGTAAAAGTAATGGCAGCAAAAACTATTCCATCCGCTCGCACTCGGCACGTGAACGTGGTACTAATATACGTCCACTGATGGCGGTAAAAGAAAAATACGACGCTGGACAAATGTTTTTGTAAGCTACGCGGGGAAATTGATTGCTGTAGTGTACGGTTTTATAGTGCCGTGGTAAATACTGGGACATTACTGCGGGTGACGAGTCTTGATACTTCAATGTTGGCCTACTGTTGTATACGTAACTGGTCATGGCCTTGGTTCATAATACATAGACCAGTCAGGCGAGCTTTTAAAAGAAAATTACCACTCTGGTCTAATGTTTTTGTGAGCTACGCGGGGAAATTGATTGCTGTAGTGCACGGTTTTATAGTGCCGTGGTAAATACTGGGACATTACTGCGGGTGACGAGTCTTGATACTTCAATGTTGGCCTACTGTTGTATACGTAACTGGTCATGGCCTTAATTTCATAATACATAGACCAGTCAGGCGAGCTTTTAAAAGAAAATTACCACTCTGGACTAATGTTTTTGTGAGCTACGCGGGGAAATTGATTGCTGTAGTGCACGGTTTTATAGTGCCGTGGTAAATACTGGGACATTACTGCGGGTGACGAGTCTTGATACTTCAATGTTGGCCTACTGTTGTATACGTAACTGGTCATGGCCTTGGTTCATAATACATAGACCAGTCAGGCGAGCTTTTAAAAGAAAATTACCACTCTGGACTAATGTTTTTGTGAGCTACGCGGGGAAATTGATTGCTGTAGTGCACGGTTTTATAGTGCCGTGGTAAATACTGGGACATTACTGCGGGTGACGAGTCTTGATACTTCAATGTTGGCCTACTGTTGTATACGTAACTGGTCATGGCCTTAGTTCATAATACATAGACCAGTCAGGCGAGCTTTTAAAAGAAAATTACCACTCTGGACTAATGTTTTTATGAGCTACGCGGGGAAATTGATTGCTGTAGTGCACGGTTTTATAGTGCCGTGGTAAATACTGGGACCTTACTGCGGGTGACGAGTCTTGATACTTCAATGTTGGCCTACTGTTGTATACGTAACTGGTCATGGCCTTGGTTCATAATACATAGACCAGTCAGGCGAGCTTTTAAAAGAAAATTACCACTCTGGTCTAATGTTTTTGTGAGCTACGCGGGGAAATTGATTGCTGTATTGCACGGTTTTATAGTGCCGTGGTAAATACTGGGACATTACTGCGGGTGACGAGTCTTGATACTTCAATGTTGGCCTACTGTTGTATACGTAACTGGTCATGGCCTTGGTTCATAATACATAGACCAGTCAGGCGAGCTTTTAAAAGAAAATTACCACTCTGGACTAATGTTTTTGTGAGCTACGCGGGGAAATTGATTGCTGTAGTGCACGGTTTTATAGTGCCGTGGTAAATACTGGGACATTACTGCGGGTGACGAGTCTTGATACTTCAATGTTGGCCTACTGTTGTATACGTAACTGGTCATGGCCTTGGTTCATAATACATAGACCAGTCAGGCGAGCTTTTAAAAGAAAATTACCACTCTGGACTAATGTTTTTGTGAGCTACGCGGGGAAATTGATTGCTGTAGTGCACGGTTTTATGGTGCCGTGGTAAATACTGGGACATTACTGCGGGTGACGAGTCTTGATACTTCAATGTTGGCCTACTGTTGTATACGTAACTGGTCATGGCCTTAATTTCATAATACATAGACCAGTCAGGCGAGCTTTTAAAAGAAAATTACCACTCTGGACTAATGTTTTTGTGAGCTACGCGGGGAAATTGATTGCTGTAGTGCACGGTTTTATAGTGCCGTGGTAAATACTGGGACATTACTGCGGGTGACGAGTCTTGATACTTCAATGTTGGCCTACTGTTGTATACGTAATTGGTCATGGCCTTGGTTCATAATACATAGACCAGTCAGGCGAGCTTTTAAAAGAAAATTACCACTCTGGACTAATGTTTTTGTGAGCTACGCGGGGAAATTGATTGCTGTAGTGCACGGTTTTATAGTGCCGTGGTAAATACTGGGACATTACTGCGGGTGACGAGTCTTGATACTTCAATGTTGGCCTACTGTTGTATACGTAACTGGTCATGGCCTTGGTTCATAATACATAGACCAGTCAGGCGAGCTTTTAAAAGAAAATTACCACTCTGGACTAATGTTTTTGTGAGCTACGCGGGGAAATTGATTGCTGTAGTGCACGGTTTTATAGTGCCGTGGTAAATACTGGGACATTACTGCGGGTGACGAGTCTTGATACTTCAATGTTGGCCTACTGTTGTATACGTAACTGGTCATGGCCTTAATTTCATAATACATAGACCAGTCAGGCGAGCTTTTAAAAGAAAATTACCACTCTGGACTAATGTTTTTGTGAGCTACGCGGGGAAATTGATTGCTGTAGTGCACGGTTTTATAGTGCCGTGATAAATACTGGGACCTTACTGCGGGTGACGAGTCTTGATACTTCAATGTTGGCCTACTGTTGTATACGTAACTGGTCATTGCCTTGGTTCATAATACATAGACCAGTCAGGCGAGCTTTTAAAAGAAAATTACCACTCTGGACTAATGTTTTTGTGAGCTACGCGGGGAAATGGATTGCTGTAGTGCACGGTTTTATAGTGCCGTGGTAAATACTGGGACATTACTGCGGGTGACGAGTCTTGATACTTCAATGTTGGCCTACTGTTGTATACGTAACTGGTCATGGCCTTAATTTTATAATACATAGACCAGTCAGGCGAGCTTTTAAAAGAAAATTACCACTCTGGACTAATGTTTTTGTGAGCTACGCGGGGAAATTGATTGCTGTAGTGCACGGTTTTATAGTGCCGTGGTAAATACTGGGACATTACTGCGGGTGACGAGTCTTGATACTTCAATGTTGGCCTACTGTTGTATACGTAACTGATCATGGCCTTGGTTCATAATACATAGACCAGTCAGGCGAGCTTTTAAAAGAAAATTACCACTCTGGACAAAATGTTTTTGTAAGCTACGCGGGGAAATTGACTGCTCTAGTGCTCGATTTTATAGTGCCGTGGTAAATATTCGGACATTACTTACCCCCTTAGGGTTTGAATTTTCAAAAATGCTTTCTTAGCGTATGCCTACGTCATAATAGCTATCTGCGTGCCAAATTTCAGCCCGATCCGTCCAGTGGTTTGAGCCCTGCGTGGATAGATCAGTCGGTCACCTTTTCCTTTTATATATTCTTTTCGGCTTCGCACGGGTAGCTTATTACAAGTTTTTTGCATGGGTATAGATAAACATAGGCTACTTTTTATCCCGGGAAATCAAAGAGTTCCCACGGGATTTTAAAAAAACCTGATTCCACGCGGACGAAGTCGCGGGCATTAGCTAGTAGTATATATAGATCTCTTCCTAAAACGATTGGCGGAAGGATATCTTACAAAAAGTCGTCCTCTTAATCCTCCCCTGACCCACTTCTCTAAATTACATTTCCTGAATTGGCTCAATGATATCGAACCTTAAGCCTCTCCTAGAAAACTTTTATTTATTTTTAACCGACTTCCAAAAATCCAAAAATTTGAAATTTGTGTAGTCTACGCGGACGAAGTCACAAGCATAAGCTTGTCCACAATATAAAATTACTTTTCACCTAAATGTGAGGCATAATTGGTTCGATATCGGTTGGAGCCTATTTCGGTAATAGAGGCGAGTGTGTTTGATTTCGTACGTATTGGAAACGATTTTCGTCCAATTTATCCAAGGGTTATGGTCCTTAAATATCAGGTTTCTCAGTGGGTAACAATATAATAGCTATTATTATCAATATTGTATACAATTTTTCAGAAATCCTGTAACTTAATACTTATGGACTTGTTTTTTCCTTAGTTTGAATCTGCAGTGATTTGAAGAATTTAGACCAGACACTATTTTAGTAATAGATTTGTATGTAAGATCGTGTAGCTATAAAACTATACATTTTACAGAAACCTAGAAAACTACAAAGACAGCGGAGACTTAGGCTGAGATCTATAGAGTGCACTTTGACTTTGCTCAGACTTAAGATTGAGTTAAAACGAGACAGATATGTGAGAGATATAGCTCTGTCTCGTTTTAACTTTGTCTTAAGTCTAAGTAAAGGGGCAATGCACGCACAACAGACGGAAACGTTTAAGTGCGGAAACCAGCCCAGAGCGAAGAAGAAGAAGAAGAAGAAGAAGTCTAAGTAAAGTCAGATTGCGCTCTATAGATCTCACCCTCAGTAAAGAGATCTCGTTGGCGCCCTTCGGGTACGGAACTCTAAAGACGAAACCGAATCAATTCACGCAGCACCAAATATGAAACTTATGAATGATACCTTACAAATCTTGTACAATGCTTCATCCGAATTGCGTTCTCGATAGTAATTGGGTTTGCTACGTTATATTTAGCATTCCATTTGAAATATAGCCTTTGTGTAGGTATATTAGACCCCGCACCGGATGACTCAGTGTTGGAAGACCCCCACTAGGTGGACGGACGACATCAGACGAGTCGCAGGGAGCCGCTGGATTCAGGCGGCGCAAGAACGTGGCGTGTGGAAGTCCCAACAAGAGACCTATGTTCAGCAGCGGACGTACATCGGTTGATGATAATGATAACCTACGGTTCATGAGATGCCAATACGGACGGACGGACGGACAGCGGAGGCTTATAAATAGGATCCCGTTGGCACCCTTCGGGTACGGAACGCTAAAGACGAAACCGAATCAATTCACGCAGCACCAAATATGAAACTTATGAATGATACCTTAAAAATCTTGTACAATGCTTCATCCGAATTGCGATCTCAATAGTAATTAGGTATTTTCCTACTTTTGAATTTGATAAATATTATTACTTTATTGTAAACTAGGATAAAAATAATGACGTACGCTGAAAAAAATATTAAAATAAGATTAAAATCCAACAAATATTTACAAAGTTACAGGCATTTTAATTTTGGAGTGGAAGGGTCTTCTATCCCTTTCTCGCAAAACGAAAATTTGTATGAAACCGCACGAAGCTACTATGGCATTAGTAAGGTGTGACGTCAAAATGCTATATCGCAATCTCAGTCTAATCAGAACAGAAATAAAACTTTTTTGTTATTTGATCGATTTAATTAGTTTTTTCAGTTTACGTCATTATTTTTATCCAAGTTTATAATAAAGTATTAAAAAAATTGGAGTCAAATACCCAATTGGGTTTGGTACCTTATATTTAGCCTTCCATTTGAAATATAAGCCTTTGTATAGTGCTGGAATTTTACTAGTCGTTTATTCTTTGTAGCAAAAGTTTCGTACTGTGTTATGCAACACTGGCCGCTGCCGTGATTGCCCGATTCAAAGTGACAGACGGAGCCGGGCTATTATCGAATTGAAGACGCGTGTGGTAGAGTAGGTACCTAATAAGTATGCACCGCCCATCATGGTGATTTTTTACGCTTTAATGGAACGCACAAAATATCTATGCTTTGTCGTTCACTGAGTCTAAATATAAAATAACTGGTTGAAAAGGTCTTCTAAATCACTCAAAATGCACGGACTAATTAAATACTGAATAAATCCTAGTTTGAGGGAGTGGTTATAAAACAAATGGGAGTTGCCGGTTTGATGGCCAAAAGCGCTTGGTTTGGAAACAGAGGGACTTAATTTAGTGAACGGCATTCGAACGATCTCAAATGGTAAAGTTTGGAAGGAGCTTTCAAAGTGCTACATTGGTTCAGTTGCGAGAGTGAAGCGGATTAGACTTGTCGCTTATATGAGGTCGCATTCAGAGTGAGATTCCCAGAAGGATGATGATAGTTGAAGGATTATCTATACTAATATTATAAATGCCAATGTGTGTCTGTCTGTCTACCTATTTTCTTTTCACGATCCATCTCTGCTTAACTGCAGTGGGTACAAATCTTGCTAATATGCACCGCCCAACGTCGTGATCTTTTTACGCTTTAATGGAACGCACGGAATGTCTATGCTTTGTCGTTCACTGAGGCAAAATATAAAATAACTGGTTGAATGGTCTTCTAAATCACTCAAAATGCACGGACGGAGTAAATAATCAAATCTATACTATATTATTATAAACGCGAATGTGTGTCTCTCTGTGTATCTGCATATTTGTCTGTCTAGCTATTTCCTTTTTACGGTCCATCTGCTTAATTGATTCTCCTGCACAATGGTACAGTACGCGGCCGAAAGTAATGTACATCGGTCTTTAGAATGACATTTCGGCTTTGTAGAGCGCTGTCTCTGTCACTCATACCTATATGACGTTTTGTCGGTTTCAACGACAGAGACAGTGCTCTACAAATTTGCTATCTCCTTCTAAAGGTCGATGTAGGTACATTACTTTCGGCCGCGTACTGTACATAAGATAAAACACTATACACACTACGGTCTATTTCGGCTGCACATTGCAAACACCAATTTCCGTTTGTGCTTTGGTCTAAAAGTGTGGTGTAAAATGTTCACTTTTCATTAAATAAAAAAAAAACCATGGCGGCCATTTTAATTATTGGTTGTTATAGCGGCAATATAAATACACACTGAAAATTTCAACTTTCTACCTATTACGGTTCATAAGATACAATCAGACAGACAGACGGACAGTGGAGGCTTAGTAATAGACTCTCGTTGGCACCCTTAGGATACGGAATCCTAAAAAGCAATCACGAAGTACAAATATAATTCTAAGGCACATAATCTCGATGTATGCATGTATAATATTAAAATTCCCATATTATGTATTACGAGCATCATCGCCACGAGGATATTTTCAATTAAACCCACCAGTATCTATAACGATTGATAATACGACAGGCTTTCTGTCTGTCCAATTAAACCCGATATTGATAGGGTTGAGCTTCCATGAATCTTAATAAATTAATTTTTATATTTTGATTACTGGGATCGGGCAAGGAGTTTTCACACAATTTTTACAGCGAGATATATACTTATCTACATCTAAATTTGATTTAAATACCAACTGCTGGAAATTGGAAAATCTATATCTACAACGTTAGTTTTAGTATACGCAAAACCTGAAAGTAGTTTGTTCAGAATCAGTAACAAAATCGATTGCAATCATTTTTAGTACGGGTTATATTTTGACCAAAAATACTTTAAAATCCTGCAAGTTTGAACAACGAGTTGAATAACCGCTTGCACCAGCTGATTCTAGCCGCGCGAGCGGGAGCGAGCACGATCGACGCCAGCCGTCCCGTTCGCTCACAGCCGCTTGCTTGGGTGCTTGGGGTGAGCATGTTTTTCGAGGACAACGACTCAACACAACAATTTGGCTCGCTACAAAAAATTTGTGAAGTTTCTCCAAAATACGCATTTTTTACACAACCATTAGGAGAAAAACCAGTTTTATTCGATTGATATAAAACCAATTTTAAATAAAATTTCGTCCTTATGTTCAACGTTTAATACACTAAATGATTATGGTATTACTTTATGGTAACAGAGCACGTAGAAATTTGAATATAAATATTTATAAAAAGCGTGCATCGAATTTGCGCTCGGGCGGCCTAGACTACCGCTCAAAGTCGCCCTCAACGCGTCTGGAAAGCGCCCGTGTACAGCTTCAATCGCATTTCGTCTTAAAATCAGACCGTGTATATACAGATTGAGGCAGCCCTGTGCCCGTAACGCAATATCTTGCGGCTACATGGTATCCAGAGCCACTCGACCTATGTTGATATCAATATCAAATGTCTAAATATTTACATAACAACAACAAAATAATTAGCGCATTAAAGAGAGAGTGTAGAAGAGTGGTTAACAAATCGGCCTCCTTTTCGTGGGGTTCGACCCTGGGCACGCACCTCTAATTTTTCGGAGTTATGTGCATTTTAAGCAATTAAATATCACTTGTTTTGATGGTAAACATGCTGCTCGATTGCGGTAGAATGACAGCTACAATGTCACGATCACAATCACCTCTGATTGGTTGACGCTCGCTTACTATTAACTACAATGCATTGTTGCAACAAGAATAGCACAAATTCAGCCAATCACAGCAATTGAGATTGTACTAATGATTGATACAGGTTCACAAAATTGACCTTCTGTCATTGGATCGATGTTATGATGCCAGTATATATTGGCCTATGCGTTTAGCAAGAGCAGGCTTTGCTCCTCTGAAGTTTGTATACAAACCTACATAAGTCAGCAAGCCAGCCAGCGCTGGCCACATGCGGCAAATGTACACCAAGTGGTCTTGTACACGTTCGCCAAGTGCAATGGCTGAGTAAATTACCAGGCTCTTACTAATGGAGACCTTAACACATTCTGCCTGAAACAAATTAGTCTGGTCAACGCTTGGCACCAGTGATATGATAAACTACAAGATTGGCAATCAGTGCTTCAAAAATTGCACGAAAACCACGATATCGCTAATAGGCAGGTCATAGAGGCATAAATGCACTGCTTACCCGGTTGTAACAGCTCAATGCATATTTTTCATGATGACCTGCCAGTAAACAGGTTCCTACCTAACTAATGCCTACCCTTGCTTCAAACCCTGTGCACGCCACTGCTAATAGGTATATTTCAAATTAGTGTGATCGAATCATAGCCAACATTAAGACGTCAAAATGATAAAATGCGCTTTTATAAAATATTGTAAAAATCACCACCTAAACATCAATATTTCAGAGGGAATAAATATCTTTTTTAGTTAAGTTTATGTCGATAACTGTTTTTTTCATAATACTCAAAATATAAATAAACATTAAATAAATACAATAAAATACGTGGAGACTCTTTGATTTTCCAGGAGAAAAAGTAGCCTATGTCTATCTCCAGGTCTTTAACTATACCTATGCAAAAAATCACGTCGATCCGTTGCTCCATTGCGACATGATTGAAGGACAAACCAACAAAGAAACACACGTTAGCATTTATAAATGGGTACTGATATGGGTACCTACTGATTATGCATGTTATTATATTCATTCGTTACATAAGCTGTTGTTTCACTAACGTTATGACTACTACACATTGGAACAATGCTTTTGGCAAGTGCAGTCCAATGTTAAACGCAATTTCCAAATTGCTCCAAGATCCTCTGAAGTTTGTATAAAAACCCACACAAGTGTCATCCTTCGCTGGCCACACGCGAAAAATGTACGCCAAGTGGCCGAATAAATTAGGTCAATGTGTACTAGGTGCTTACTAATGGAGACCTTAATATGTTTTGCCCTGGTCCATTACGCTGTGGGTACTGGTATGACGTCATAGCTTGGATGAAACAAATCAATCTGGTGGGCTCTTGGCACATATTAATTGCTCAATCAGCCTGCATCTAGGGTATGCCTGTAGTTTAATCTTAGACAGAAGCTTCCATTAACATTGATGATATGTATAGGTCTTAATACTATGTATATAAAGGCTATTATACAATGGCTTTGTGTGCCTTTGACTGAGTTGATAACGTTTGTAACAATACTCAGGTCTATTATTACGTATAACATACATAAAGACTTACAAATGTCTGTTAGAATACAAGGAGGAAACTAATTAAAATATATTTCATACTTTTATCAACATAATCATGATCTTGATCATGAATGTATGCCCATAATTAATAGTTGTAATAGTAGGTACCTACTAGTTATTTGTAACCTATTTTTAATGATTGTGATTGTAGTTACAATTTTATTTATCGTCGGCATATCAAACTCATCGCCGGCCCTCTACTGAGCACAGGTCTCCTCTCAGAATGAGAAAGCCATTGTCTGCCTTGCTGGCTAAGTGCGGATTGGCAGACTTCACACACCTTTGAGAATATTGTGGTGAACTCTCAGGCATGCAGGTTACTTCACCATGTTTTCCTTCACCGTAAAGCTAGTGCTATTTAATTTTTAACCGGAAAGTCAGATGTGATCGCGACGGTACAAAAAATTACGCCCTTTACGGCTTTAGCAAGTCTAGCGAATTGTCTTTGCATGCGATCTCTTTAGTATATTAAGGTGTTCTATGTGAAATGTTATTTATTATCTTTTACTAGCTCATGCCGGCGACTTAGTTCGCGTGGAATTAGGTTTTTCAAAATTCCCGTGGGAACTCTTTGATTTTCAGGGATAAAAAGTAGCCTATGTCACTCTCCAGGTCTTTATCTATACCCATGCAAAAAATCACGTCAATCCGTAGCACTGTTGCGACGTGATTGAAGGACAAACCAACAAACCAATAAACCAACAAACCAACAAACCAGTAAACCAACAAACCAACAAACAAACACACTTTCGCATTTACAACAGGGGTAGTGATTCATCAGACCTAAGAATAGTACGTGGCAGGTCAAGATGGCAATCGGGGAGAGAACGCCCCGCACAACTGCACAGCCCCCGCGTTAACCCGTAGGGCGATTGTCTAAAACCTACATCAATCATTATTACAATCTCAATTGTTCTGATTGGCTGAATTTGTGCCATTCTTGTTGCGACAATGCATTGCAGCCAATGGTGAGCGAGCATTAACCAATCAGAGATGATTGCGATCGTGACATTGTAGCTGTCAAACAACCGCGATAGGGCCACAGGTGTGGGCGAGCGATCTCATATTCCGATTGCCATCTCGACCTGTCGCGGACTATACATTCTCCATCGCTGAAAAGGCCCGAACAATAAGTCAACAATAAGAGTATTGCAAAGTGGGATTCCAACAAATTAATTCCTAGTCATGAAATGAGCACTCCGGGGATCTCTGTGGAGCATCTTTTAGCATAATTTATTTACCTACGCTAAAATAAAAAAGGAAATCTGTATGAACAAGTACGCCAAAGTCATATCAGTATCCTTATTATAAATGTGAAAGTGTGTTTGTTTGTTGGTTTGTTGGTTTGTCCTTTAATCATGTCGCAACGGTGCAACGGATTGACGTGATTTTTTGCATGGGTATAGATAAAGACCTGAAGAGGGACATAGGCTACTTTTTATCCCGGAAAACTAAAGAGTTCCCACGGGTTTTTAAAAAACCTAATGAGAGGAGGAGACTTACGCGGACGAAGTTTCGAGCATCATCTTATATAGTACTTATAATTAGACCATTAATATAATATAGTTTGAACGCTAAAATTGAGGTGTATTATTAGTAACATTACATCATTATAACAGAAATCTTCTGCGAAATTTAATATCCCTGCCACAATGACACGAATAGATGTTCCACATTCAAGTATAATATTAACACTATTAATAAAAGCTGCCTATCTGAGGCAGGCAGCCGGTTTAAGGGTCGACGGTTAAATATGGCCAGATGAGGGAAATATGACAACATCTGAACATTTTCTCAGTACGCTTAGTATAAGATTTTACGTCTCACCAACCGTTGCTAGAATTCGAGAGTCGAAACATAATACCGTCAAAGTAAAATGGATCTAAAAAGCCCTTGAATTGAAGTCAAAAATTCAATGCAACTGATTTTAATTTCGCAACGTTTCTGCTTGGAGCACTGGCTGTAGATGTATAGACAAGCTTGAGCTTTAAAACAAGGTAGTTAAGATCCAGTTTACTATAATGCGGAAGGTTTTCGACATTCGAATACTATCAACGTTGGTGAGACATAAAATCTCGTACTAAGTGTACAGGCATCTTTGCCCTGTACAAATATTGGTAGGATATCAGTTTTTTTGCGGAGAAAGAAAGATAAGTACTCGTATTTTAACGTTTACTAGATTTCGTACTTTATGTTATTACTACCCATATATATTTTTTTAAATGGCGAGCAAACGAGCAGGCAAGTCACCTGATGTATAGTGATTACCGCCGCCCATGAACATTTGCAGTACCAGAGGAACCACCAATGCGATGCCGGCCTTTCAGGAATTTGTTGGTCCGCCCCTTGAATAACCCATGTTGTAATCTAATGGGAACACCGCCGAAGGGAAAGATTCCACAGTTTGCATGTGCGTGGAAATATACCATACTTAGACTTACCCATACTAATATTATAAATGCGAAAGTGTGTCTGTCTATCTGCGTCTGTTCAACCGATTTTGACGAAATTTGGTACAGAGATAGCTTGGATCTCAAAAGGACATAGGCTACTTTTTATCCGGCAGATCAAAGAGTTCACACGGGATTTAATAAAAACCTAAATCCACTCGGGAGAAGTCGCGGGCATCAGCTAGTTTATTATAAATGGGAAGTTTGGATGTTTGTTACTCCTTCACGCAACATTGACTGAACCGATTTGACTGTTAGGAATATAGATAACTTATACCTAGAATTAACACAAAGGTTGAGTTTTTTTTTATTCAGGTGCAAGTAGGTACTTCTTATCCCGGAAAATTTTGGAAAAACCTATATACACGCGGACAAAGTCGCGGACATTATTCAGTATTAAAATAAGTTAAAACTATTGAGGTCCCTGAGTATCAATTAATTTATACCCCCATCATTCATTTCTTAAATTTTGGCGCAGTCGGTAGGTTGTTTCTAAAACAGCTAAAAATATCAAAACCTATAACAATATTTTGCACACATAATAATTATGGTGTGCTAACCCGTGGCTAACCCTGACCGCAAACGTAATAATCTTGCGGTCATCGCCAATATGAACATAATCCGCAACTAATCGATCGGAATAAACTAGCTGATGCCCGCGACTTCGTCCGCGTGGAAATAGGTTTTTTTTAAATCCCGTGAGAACTCTTTGATTTTCCCGGATAAAAAGTAGCCTATGTCCTTTCCCGGGACCCAAGCCATCTCTGTACCAAATTTCGCCAAAATCGGTTGGACGGATGATCCGTGAAAGGCTATAGCAGACAGACAGAATATTAGTATGGATGAATACGTCCAAGGTGAAAAAAGAAAAGTGAAACTTAATTTAACTCGGCCCACATTCATTATTAAGGCTATATTTATTTAGGCTCGTTGTAAAATGAAATAGGGTATAAGTGATTAAGGTTACGAAAGCACTCTTTGATAAAATTTCAGGAAATGATAAATTGAATGTGGACAGGCCCTTATATTTTCGGCTCGACAACTTCGAATACATTTTATGTGGATTGTGAGCTATAATAATAAAATTACATCGGAAAGGAAAGGACTAAGTCACGGTAATGTTATAAGCAGTATTCCAACTTCATACAAATGGGCGAAAAGCGCCTCAATCTCGCGGTGCGCTCGTGGTGCAGCCAGTCGCGACTGTGCCGCAGTGACGAACGGACGGTGTTTTGTTTTTTTAATAACCGCGCAATTTTTTCACTAAAAATAAGTTCAAGTACATATTTAATATTATGACAAGTACATATTTAAACACAAAGTAGGCAAATGACAAGTACATATTTAAACACAAAGTAAGCAAATGTAATTAAAATGCCGGAGGCGGGCAGCCCTATCGCATGTTTACGTACCGCGCTGCTGTAGGTATTTATTTCAAAGATACGGCCGAGTTACATTACTGTAAAGATAACATTACCGTGACTAAGTAGACCGCGAGCTTAACCAATTTTAAATTAAGGACAGTCAATTCTAAAGAACAAAGATATTGAAGTGAATAATGTGAATAATGTAGTGAGCGAAATGAAATCTAAATTAACTATTATTATACACCAAATATTTTTTACATATACCACAACTTCAAATTAAGCAAAAAGAAAAAAGTGTACAATATTGGGATACAAATTAAATAACTAAAATATATATTATATTGATATAAAATAAATATAGGTAATATATAAAAAACCACAACTTTAAATTAAGCAAAATAAAAAACTGTAAAATATTGGGATACGAATAAAAATAACTATAAATATCCAAATTATTTATCATTATAAATACAAAGTATAGGTAAGACAAAGTCAAAGTTAATCTAAATCCACCGTAAAAAGGATTTTCTGAAAATTCAGCCGACGGAGTCTGGAGGGTCAGCACTCAGCAGTCAGCACGTAGGTATAAATCATGAAAGCTCAGATGAAATCATGAAAGTTTCTACCCTCCATACCAAATCTATAAGATTTATCTATAACCTTCAAAATTAGAAGGGAAATTTCAAAATTTGATAAATCCCATTCATCATCATCATCATGATCAACCCATCGCCGGCTCACTACAAAGCACGGGTCTCCTCTCAGAGTGAGAAGGGTTTTGGCCATAGTCTACCACGCTGGCCATGTGCGGATTGGTAGACTTCACACACCTTTGAGAACATTATGGAGAACTCTCAGGCATACAGGTTTCCCCACTATGTTTTCCTTCACCGTTAAAGCAAGTGATATTTAATTAATTAAAACGCACATAACGCCGAAAAGTTAGAAGTGCGTGCCCGGGATCGAACCCCCGACCTCCGATAAGAAGTCGTCTAGACGTCCTAACCACTAGGCTATCACAGCTTATAAATCCCATTCAATAAAGCATAATAGCAACATACTTCATACAAAGGAGGTTCTTCGTCCTAATGTTTTCACCATTAATTTACAGCCCTTTGAATTAAAACAAGCCTGAGTACCTTCATCTTGTTACAAATAAATCTGAAAGGGTGTAACGCAATGAAAGCGTAATTAAAACAGAAATATCAGCTCAAGCGTTTAATGTGTTAAGGTGGAGACATACTTACGAAACGCCGCTAATGATCCCTAATTAGGTAACTATGCAAAACTAGCTTATGCTCGCGACTTCGTCCGCATGGACTACACAAATTTTAAACCCCTATTTCACCCCCTTAGGGGTTGATTTTTCAAAAATCCTTTCATAGCGGATGCCTACGCCATAATAGCTATCTGCATGCAAAATTTCAGCCCGATCCGTCCAGTAGTTTGAGCTGTGCTTTGATAGATCAGTCAGTCAGTCAGTCACCTTTTCCTTTTATATATTTAGATATCGCGACTTTGGAAGCTTTTTATTTGAAAACTAGCTGATGCTCGCGACTTCATCCGCGTGGATGTAGATTTTCAAAAAACCCGTAGGAACTCTTTGATTTTCTGGGATTTCTTTTAAAGAATATTAGCCTTGTTAATTATGACTAAGATTCCCCTTTCCCCTCCAACTAAACGAAAAGCTTGTGCTAGGAGTAGGCACGACAACACAGCAACGGGTGGGGTTTGAACCGGCAACTTTCGGAATTCAGTCCGCTCCTTAACCGTTGATCTATTGAAGCTGAGATTAAAAGTAGCCTATGCCACTCTCCAGGTCTTCAACTATGTCCATGTAAAAAAATCTGGTTAATCCGGTAGGTACTCCGTTTCGGTTTGATTAAAGGACAAACCAACAAACAAACGAACTTTCCCGTAAATATTGCTAGCTGATACCGGCGACTTCATCCACATGGATTTAGGTCTTTAAATTAAAATCCCATGGGAACTCTTTGATTTTCCGGGATAAAAAGTAGCCTATGTCTCCACTCTCCAAGTTTTTAACTATATCCATGCCATACTAGTTCAACCAATAAATAATTAAGTAATGTTAATAATAAGAATTGTAGTGGCACATCGCGTCGTGTTTCTTATCAAGTATGTATCCACCTTTACCTTGTTTCCCACTGACCCTTATCAACGTTTGGAGTTCATTTTAATTTATACAAAACGTTACAGAGTTCAAATAAAAGATTTATTAGAACAAAGGCGGTCTTCGCGATCTCGAACGTAGAAAACCCTACTTGCTGGACAAAATGGGTTTTAGTTTATTTTCTTATTTATTTTGTTTACGGTTGCAGTTAGGAAAATAGTTTTGTTTACTGAATTAGATAATTAGGTATTTATTTTATAGACGACTAGCTTATGCTCGCGACTTCGTCCGCGTGGACTACACAAATTTCAAACCCCTATTTCACCCCCTTAGGGGTTGAATTTTCAAAAATCCTTTCTTAGCGGATGCCTACGTCATAATAGCTATCTGCATGCCAAATTTAGCCCGATCTGTTGAGTAGTTTGAGCTATATACCCGTCGAAATCGGTTAACGGATGGGCCGTGAAACTGTAGGCAGACTAAACTAAGATACAGGGTATTCAAGAACCTGCATGGCCCCAAAGAATAAAAAGAAGAAGAAAGCCTACCTATGCGAAGCCAAGTCAAATCAGCATATGTTATATAAATTAAATATTGATTGGGTTTTACAAAAGCTCCTGGTATTCGTTATTTGACACGCACATCCATATCCGGCTTGGAGCCATGCCGAGACCATAATATATTGAACCACTTTTGATTGTAAAGCTGTGTACATACTGGCTTTCATTTGACATTATTGAATAGGTCGTCTCTCCTCGTAGTTGTAAAAGAGGCTTGTGCCACCAAACAACTCAGTTTTAATTGAATAATGTCCAGAATAACTGTTTAAATATAATTTAAATATATAAAATGAAAAGGTGAACTGATTCATCTATCACACTATACAAACAATCACATAATTTTATTACTACAGTCCAATACCCTATTCCCTCTAGGGAGGTTTCTGCACTTACACTGGAATTCATTATCTTCTAAATATATAAAACGAAAAGGCTGACTGATCTATCAACGCACAGCTCAAACTACTGGACGGATCGGGCTCAAATTTGGCATGCAGATAGCTATTATGCCGTAGGCATCCGTTAAGAAAGGATTTTTGAAAATTCAACCCCTAAGGGGTGAAATAGGGGTTTGAAATTTGTGTAGTCCACGCGGATGAAGTCGCGGCCATAGGCTAGTTTAAATATATAAAAGGAAAAGGTGGACTGATCTACCACACTATATAAAAAATCAAATATTTTTAGTACTACAGTCCGATACCCTATTCCATAGGGACCTTTCTGCACTTACACTGAAATTTATTATTAGGATAGGGGCTTCTTTAGGGGTCGATTCAAAAGACATGTGTCAATCACTACCTCTATTATAAATGCGACAGTGTGTTTGTTTGTTGGTTTGTTCTTATAACACTTTTTAATAAAATAACACTTTTTAATATTTGAAAGAAAGAAAGAAAGACAAGATGTTTATTTATACAACTGTGCTGTGGCACTATCTTCAATCACGTCGCAACGGATCAAAGCGATTTTTTGCATGATTCGAGTGACATATAGGCTACTTTTCATCCCGGAAAATCAAAGAGTTCCCACGGGATTTTTAAAACCTAAATCCACGTATACGAAGTCGCGGGCATCAGCTAGTCACAAATAAATAATAAACCAAGCGATTTCTGTTCCATCCCAAGCTTCAATAATTAAGTAGGTAAATTCAACCTAGCTTGTTAGGATCTAGTACACGTAAACACGGGAATCAACTCAAACATCTATGTAAACGCCGCCTTAGCTCAGACGTGGCTTGGAAGCCTGACATGTGGCAACTGCAGATTGAGTATTAATTAAATTGACTGCAGTCAGTGATTTTTAACCGACTACCAAAAACGAGGTGGATATCATTTGGCCCGTTTTTTATACAAAAAGTTAGTGATATTTAAAAAAAGATAATTTTTCTTGTAATTTTTCGCAGATCATTTAGATATTATTAGATTACTAGATTTAAATAGTCGTATAATATCATGAAAAAATCAAACACGCGTGTAAAAATAGCCTTAGCTCAAACGCGTTTGGAAGCGAGGCATGTGGCAAGTGGCAACTAATTGCAGCAAACACTGGCTATTAAATTGACTGCCGTCAGCGACTCATACTAGTACAGACAAAATGTCATGCTGGCAAGCTTAGCTTGTATGTAAAATGTTACACGTAAACGAAATTTTTGCTTTCAAGCATCGATATAAATGACAAGATATGCCCAAGCGAACAAAATTTTTCACAGTTTTGGAACCAAATAAATCAGCGCCACCTCTTAGATACTAATGAACGACCCGTTTGGAATCCAGACGTCACTGTGGTTGCATTGGTGCTAAAGCACCACTGAATCGGTGCCATTTTGTTTGTTCAATAGCCCTCTCAATGTTTCCAAGTAAATGTCTTCGTATTAATATCAGATTATTCTCAGAAGGTCGCAATCAACAATACCACATAGATAGGTACTATTTATTTCAATGGTCATATAATATCAATGACGGATTTCTATCTATACGAATAATATGAAAACGCTTTTAGGTACTCTATTTTAGTTCTGTAATATTATGATTGCTTTGAAATTGCTCGTCTATTATTACTTCAGAAGATGATCAAATCGGTCATATTATTTCATAGCGTTGTTTTTCAAATAGCGTCTAATGTATACATTCCTCCTACTTACCATTTGAAATTCAAAAATATTTAATTTTATGTAGTCTCACTTATTCGAGAAGAGCTGAAAAAAAATTTAGTAGACCATACTCTTTTCAAAAGTCAAATTGTTAAAATGTATTATTACATCAATGTACTTGTATAGAATAGAATAGAATATAATGTTTTTTTATTCATGTAAACTTTTTACAAGTACTTATGAATAGTCAGGTAGTTTTAATTTACCACTGGTTCGGAATGGCGTTAAAATAATCTCTTTACAGGGATGGTTACAATTTCTTAATTTTTAGGGTTCCGTACCTCAAGAGAAAAAAAGGAACCCTTATATCCTATAAGGGTTCACTTCGTCGTCTGTCTGTCTGTACGTTTATCTCTCCGTCTGCCGTATGTGTCAAAAAAACCTATAGGGTACTTCCCGTGGACCTAGAATCATGAAATTTTTGGAGGTAGGTCTTACTTATAGCACATGTAGATAAATGAAAAATCCGAAACCCATGAATTTATGATTACAACACAAAAATAAATTAAATGTGATCATGACCAAATAATTAGTATTTTCAATTTTCAAAGTAAGATAACTATACCAAGTGTGGTATCATATGAAAGGGCTTTGCCAGTATATTCTTAAACAGATTTTTATTAATTTTTATGCATAATAGTTTTTGATTTATCGTGCAAAGTGTCAAAAAATACTCGAGTACGGAACCCTCGGTGCGTGAGTCGTACTCGCACTTGGCCGAGATTTTAACGTTAAAACTACCAAACATTTTTTATGTTATGTTAAAAAAAGCTGTATGCTGTATGTAAGCTGTGTATCGTTAGATAGAGATAGGTGTATAATTACCGGTAAGTATAAAATATATTGTTACTTTTACTGGTAAGTGGTAACGGTATCTATAAAACGTTAATGGATCAGGTATCGTTATTTTTAGTTACGGTACTTTGGTAACGATACTAAAAATAAATCGGTCCCTGCTTATGGGCAGCTAAATACAAATGACAAAAACAAAACCGCATATTCAATATCAAAACAGCAACAATATAGAACAAAATGGGACTTGTACTCACGGCTTTATCCAAAAACAACGGGTACCACATAAATAAAGAGAAATCCAGAGGGATTCAGATGATATCACGAGATGTCGAACGCTACACCAACTTGATTCCTTTGGTCTTTATTCAATGCTGTTTTACATGAAAATATTGTTATTGCGATCGAACTTTCTCGGAAAATTCTATTCTAAATGCTGGAGAAAAGTCGTCTGTTATCAAAACTGGGCGTTGATTAAACAAATGAGTTCATCCGGTTTCTTACACGTACAATATTCTGTCTATCTATATTATCTACTCGTCTCTATGTATAAAAATGAATCGCTGAATGTGTTGCTGATCGCAAATCTCGAGATCAACTGAACCGATTTCGCTAATTCTTTTTTTATAATATTCCTTGAAGTACGGGGATGGTTCTTACGGAGAGAAAAGTTTATAAATTGTCTGAAAAGGTATCGACTTTTAGGCGGTACAAAGTTCGCCGGGGCAGCTAGTATACTTATAAAAATACTTGTACTGACTGACTGATTGATTTATCAACGCACGCCCTAACCGCTTGGGTTAGAAACTCGAAATTTTGACAGTAGGTTCCTTCAGGCATCTACAATGAAAGGATTTTTACAAATAGGAAATGAAAGTTTGTATGAAAGTCCGTCATCATTCAAGTTATAATATCTAAAAGAATCAGTATTTGAGCTTTTAAATAAAAATAAAGAAATGCATAAGTATTTCAGGATATTTAGAAATTCTACCTCCAAGGTAGAATTGGCAAGGTAGAATCGGGATCCGTTGGCACCCCTAAAAAATTTATGTTTTTTATAATATTCCTACTAACATTTTATACAATATTTTTATCATGATGATGAACCGCTGAACAAAAAGCATTATGGCAAACGAAAGTTTTCACGCCCCAGTTTACAATAACGTAATGTGAGGTGTATTATACCTGTGCGAGTGCTATGAATAACATTGCTTAGGTATTTTTTACCTTAAGTATATGGGAAGAAGGTATAATTTTGAGTGTTAACTGTACATCTGAATTTTATAATAGAAAACGTTGTGTTCCCAGTGTAGATAATAGATATCATGACTATTATGTTTATCTTAGTGTCGCCTTTTTAGAGTTTCGTAGTGAAACAATAAACCCTTATAGCTTGTCCAGTCCGTTTGTCCGTCTATATTTTGTTTGTCCATCTATCTGTATATCCGTCTGTCCAGCTATTTTTAGTCACAGCCATTTGCGTAAGTAGGCCACACGGAGTCAATGCTACGTCGTAGGTGTGGCATTGACCCCAGTTTTGTACGCTATACATTGCCGGTTTGAAAAATACTAAATCACTAAAACTACAAAATGAGGCAAATGGTTATTGGCATTGGATTGTATTTAGATAGTATAACACATAACCTTTTGCTTGTAGTCGTGAAGACTATACCTACACATTATGTATAATATTCATTATATAACATTTTATTCCTTGTAAAATCGTACATGTACAAAGAACAAAACTTATAAAACAAATGTACATTACGACAGACGAAAACCCACATTATAAAAGGTTTGTTGATTTGTTTTGACGCGACGTGTTCTGGAAACCCCTTTTGTTCAAAATCCCCGAGCCGTGGGCTCTTAGCATATTTCAATGATGTACGCTGATGTAACGAGCATCCCTTTAAAAGGGTAAGCGGGATACGTACAGCTGTCTACCTAAAATCTGTACGTGCAAATATAGCCACTATTCGACATTATATGAATAGCGATAATCCTTTGGATAGTTTCTGTGCTCGAGCGTGGTTTTTAGAGTTCCGACCTCAAAAGGAAAAACGGAACCCTTGTAGGATCACTTTGTTGTCTGTCTGTCTGTCGGTCTGTCAAGAAACCTACAGGGTACTTCCCGTTGACCTACAATCATGAAATTTGGCAGGTAGGTAGGTCTTACAGCAGATATTAGGGCAAAAAATCTGAAAACCGTGAAATTGTGATTATATCACACAAGAAAAGTTAAGTGTGGTCATGAACTAATAATTAGTATTTTCAACTTTCGAAGTAAGATAACTATATCAAGTGGGGTATCATATGAAATTGCTTTACCTGTGCATTCCAAAACAGATTTTTATATATTTTTTTGCATCAACGTTTTTGAATTATCGTGCAAAATATCGATAAAATACGACTGTAGTACGGAACCCTCGTTGCGCGAGCCTGGCTCGCACTTGGCCGTCTTTTTGTATTGTGTTGCGGGTAGTTTTAAAAAGGTTCTCATTTGCAGTCGCGATACGAGCAGGTCTGATGATTGGGGCTCTTTAGGCCCCATCAAAACTGTGAACGCTCTTGACTCGGTCGTTATTTGTCACGCTCGTGTTTTCCTGAAAACGTTGCGAATGGGTGTAATAAACAAAATATGTCGTGTGTATTTGTTTGAATCCGATATTATAATATACTAGCTTATGGTCATAATAGCTATGTGCATGCCAAATTTCAGCCCAATCCGTCCAGTAGTTTGAGCTGTGCGTTGATAGATCAGTCAGTCAGTCAGTCACCTTTTCCTTTTATATATTTAGACTAGATGATGCCCGCGACTTCGTCTGCATGGATTGCGATTTTTTAAAATCCTGTGCAAACTCTTTGATTTCCCGGGATAAAAAGTAGCCTATGTCCTTCCCCGGGATATAAGCTAACTCTGTACCAATTTTCATCAAAATCGTAACCGATTTTTGATTTAACCACATCATTGTCGCCAAGTACAAACCTATCCTGCCCCCCAATTGTGTAAGAATAACCATTTCATGGCTATCGCAATCGTCAAGAAATTCTGCCCTTTGATTGGTTGACTCGCTGTTTACATTTTTTCACAGCCAATCAAAGGGCAGAATTCTTGACGATTGCGATAGCCATGAAATGGTTATTCTTACACAATTGGGGGCTGTAGTCAAAAAATAAAAATGAACCATGCAGCACTCGTGCTTTTGCAGTTCGGAAATATTAACCGGACACCCTACACAATTTTCCCAACAAATAATTACGTATTCCCAAAAAAATCTGCGTAGAATTTTTATCCCGAGCCTGATATAAAGGTTTGACACCACAAAAGTTATTTTCATATAGTCTAGTAACTTTACGATGTTTTTTCGTTTCAGCATTTTAGTATGTACTCAACTATATCTATATAGAGTCTTTATTATCTCTAGTACTACATTATGGGAGTCATATTTTTATATAGATTATGCCACATACAATAAATAAATAAATAAATCATTTATTGTTCCAAAGCGTTGGTACAAGTATAAGAGTATTTTTCCGACATATTATCACGACAAAAGACTTTCTTAAGTAATAAGTTTATAATATTTAAATTTTAAATACGTATCTAGAATTTATTTCTTAGTAGGTCAGTAGGTAGGGGAATTTTTAACAGTTTATACTAGGTATTTAAACTTTAAATAGTACAAAATTATTATCATAATAACTAACTAATTAGTTACATCTTTACTACTTGGCTTAAAATTACCCTCGACCCCCAAACTAGGTTAACCCGTGTCATGGGGGTCAGTCTCTTCCCAGATATGCAATGACAAAGATTATTATTCTTACTTTGGAGTGTGTATGAGCGCGCGCGTGTTTCGGTGTATGGGTTTGTGTATGTGTGTGTGTTTGTGTGTGTATGTATGTGAGTGTGAATGAGTGTGTATATTCCACAATACTTATTCTATACGTATTTTTTACAGACACAGAGCAAAACAGCAAAGTGGTAAATTATTTTGACGATTTAAAAGCACTTGTTAAAGTTTACTTGAATACAAATATAGACTATTCAACATCAAGGCGCGCATCACACTGAAAGCGGCCGTATACGTCCATGGTCTTAAAAAAAGTCGCATTGTGTGTGTTTCAAGCTTTATATCCAGCCTCTAATCTAAAGTCCAAAGCAATTACGACTGTACTGAATAACGTAATATGTATAGTTAGTTAGTTTAGTCGACCAATACCATTTACTTATCAAAGTATATAAGGACTACTATGGTCAACTTAAAATAAACATAAATATTATAAAAAATAATCTTTGTTACCGTTTGCGTTTGCGTACTTATCGTTCATTCGATTGAATTGAAACTTTATACATTTATTGTTGGCACTTGCTTGAAGGTTTCTGACTTAACTCCACCAGCGTAGGTGGCGCGCGATTCTTAAAACAGAAGAAGGGGGAGAATTTTTATGAATCTTAAAAAAATATTCTTAACACTATCCCCGAATGTAATTTATATCTAAATATATAAAAGAAAAAGGTGACTGACTGACTGACTAACTGATCTATCAACGCACAGCTTAAACTACTGGACGGGTCGGGCTGAAAGGCATTCAGATAGCTATTTATGACGTAGGCATCCGCTAAGGATTTTTAAAAATCAGCCCCTAAGGGGTTGAAAGAGGGGTTCGAAATTTGTGTAGTCCACGTGGACGAAGTCGCGAGCATAAGCTAGTAGGCTTTAAATAAGAAAAAGTGGACGAAGTCGCGGGCAATTGCTAGTAAAAACCAAAATTCGAGCTACCACTTTAGTACACCTACGCCCACTTGATATGAACACATCTCCAACCCTAACAAGTGGTGCGTTGGGAATATGTGCGTTTAGTATGCAAAGCGAATGACTGCTGACTGAAATCCCACTATCGAGCATACTACTCCCCAGACGCGGCGATGTACGTCGAATTCCACCATTCAAATCCCGATCGCAAAGTGTTGTTCACATCTTATTGAACGAGGATATGTTCAGAAAAGTCCCCATGTAAAGGTGATCGTATACCACAAGATGACCCACAAGAAGCATAAGCTCCACTAGATCCACATAAGCCGCCAAAGGCACGCATTTTTATAATATTTTTATTAAGTAAGTACTAGCTTATAATCGCGACTTCGTCCGCGTGGACTACACAAATTTCAAACCCCTGTTTCACCCCCTTAGGCGTTGAATTTTCAAAAATCCTTTCTTAGTGGATGCCTACGTCATAATAGCTATTTGTTAACCGACTTCAAAAAAAGGAGGAGGTTCTCAATTCGTCGGAATCTTTTTTTTATTTTTTTTATTTTTTATGTACGTTCCCCGATTACTCGATGACGCCTGGACCGATTTTGAAATATTTTTTTTTGTTTGAAAGGGTATACTTCATAGTTGGTCCCATTTAAATTTGGTGAAGATCTGATGAACATCTTCGAAGATAGATACTGGAACTCCTCAACGGATAAGAGTAAATTGCTCGCGATCAGTGTAATAGCTTAGTAAACAGTAGGTTTTTAACCAGTCATAGCATAATTCCATGGGGCCACTAAAAATTGTGAAATAAAATTTTTTTACAAAAAAAATAAAAACCGACTTCGATACACAAACACTAAAAATTGAAAAATAATTTAATTTATTACCGAATATATTATGTATACAAGAGTTAATATAGTTCCATAATAATATTTTTTGGGGTCGGTGCCAATGAGGTGCCATTGTGGAGTCTCATAAAAATATGAAGTCTAGACGATTCGCGCAGCTAAAGCTAATTGGCACCGGCACCAAAAAGTATTATATGGAACTATATTAACTCTTGTATACATAATATATTCGGTAATAAATTAAATTATTTTTAAATTTTTAGTGTTTGTGTATCGAAGTCGGTTTTTATTTTTTGCATGCCAAATTTAAGCCCGTTCCGTCTAGTAGTTTGAGCTGTGCGTTGATAGATTAGTCAGTCACCTGTCACCTGCTGAGTTTCTTGCTCAGACGTGGGATAAGGGATGATTTATACCAAAACGTGGCGGGCACAAGCCGTGCCACGTGCGAGTCGCGGACGAGGCACGGATATCTTACCTGATTCACGTTGAATTTACCAATTCGAGTTCAAGGCCGAAGTTATTTTGTCGTGACGTCACTGGTATGCGATCTACGGAAACGTTTTCCATATAAATCGCTTGTGGCTTGTAATATACAATGCGAAAAGAGTCGATGGCTCGCGAGGGAGCGACCCTACTGAAGCTTTATTAGGCCAATCCAGTAAACGTTGGGGTACAAGTTCGCCAAAAGTTTGCCTCTGGATTTTACGAGTCTTGGATGTTATATGTATAAATATACAGAATATATGGGCCTGAGAAATGCCTGAAATATGAGCCAGACGTAACCCAGTTCAGGTTATGGGAGGTATAAAATATAAATCGAGCCTCAATAGCTCAACGGTTGAGGAGCAATACAATGAGGAACAATAGTCAAATCAATAACTTTTTATCAAACGTCAAAACGCGCACTTAGTATGCGATATTCTATGAAATACCGGAATGTGACGTCACATCATAATGACGTATTAGTTTAATCGATAATTTAAAATGTTTAGGATTACACTTAAAACTAACAAAGGGCGTGGATTTTACGTATTTTGGAACACCCTCTATTCAATAATCACAGAAATAATTTCTTTTTGACACGGGCAAATACCCAATTACATCCGAGCAAGCGAAGCCAGGGCATTAAAAGTGCGCTCTGTATGTTAACTGAATATTCTCTAGATTCTAGAAACGTGGAAGAATTAAAAAGCATTTCAAAAACAGAAACTAATGCGATTTCAATCGTTTATTTTCTTGTGAAAAACAAAAACATTTCCTTTCGATCCGCAGTTAAGAAATTCCAGATAGAAAATAATAGCAAAGATTTTACCGTAATCCGCCCGGGTGATTCCTTAGCAATGTTCGCCTGAAAAAAGACGGTCAAGTGCGTGAGACTCGACTAGAAAGGGTTCCGTAGCGTTATCTTCATTGTAACATTTTACTGTCGTGGTCGTTCCTATTTTTTTAATTCTAGCTAAAAGTTGCTCCCAAAACTGCATATTTTATTTGTTGTTATAGCGGCAATAGCAATAGCGATACATATTCTGTGAAAATTTCAACTCTACCTATTACGGTTCACGAAATACAGTCCTCTGACAGACAGACAGACGGACGGACGGACAGACCACCACCTCCCATGGTCCCACCAACCTCGCGGTTATATGGGCCGAAACACGGGAGGGCGCCCGTTCAGTACTTGCTCGGTGGCTCTTTCCCGGAGCGCCTTCTTGGCTCCCTACAAATTCTTTCAATCTTATTCTTGTCCCTTTGAGTGTTTCTTCCCTTTCTGGGGCAGAAGTGCACGAAAACGCAGATCCCCACGTGCCCCGTGGTCCGGATCCTTTCTCAGTCTCAAGCACCCACTGGTCCACAATCACGGTCCGAGCTGTTCCATCTCTTGTGCCGGACGTACGAACAGCGGAGTCTTAGTAATAGGGTCTTGTTGGCACCCTTCGGGTACGGAACCCTAAAAATCAGTCAAAAACCGTTGGTTCCGTCAAAGGCCACTTTATTTCGGTCACGCGCGAGCTTGTTAATGAAAATAATAGAAGAGAAAGGCCGTTCGTGGAGCTAAATTGCGTGGATGTGGCACTGAAGTGAATTATAATCAACCGTTAAAGATTTCAGATTAGGGATTCGGGTTTAGGGCGTGGAACATGAAAATAAAGTACGTTTCACATCCAAGAAAATTTAGCTCTGATTTACATAAAACTAGCTTGTGCCTTCGATTTTGCCTGCGCATTCTCTAGTCATGTGTATTCGACTAGATGATGATGAACCCATGATTTAGGTTTTTAATCCTGAAGGAAATTGTTAAATATCTGGAAGGAAAATAATTATAAGTTTTATTAGGATTTTTTATAGTAATCATATATTGTACAACAAGTGCATAAAACAAGCCATTTTGTCCCAGGCGTTTATCTACCCGAGCCGAGGACGAGGGCAGATACATATATAAGTCGAGAATAAAATGGGTTTTATGATCGAGTTATAAACTCTGATTTTCATTTCGATTGCGAGGAAATGAACCAATAACATTATTATAAGTCCAACTTATTTTAAGAATCAGTGGGTCAACCTAATTTTGTAAAACAATTAACGATTTATTATTATTATTTATAATAAATATGTCTAAAGTGAAATTCGAGCAATTTTGTAATGAGGTTGTATAGGTCGGGAGACCTCATCATAAGTGCAAAATACTACTGGCACTGTGTAGAAATTACATACTTACAATTGTGTCATTCGGACAGATTCTTGCTTACCTATAAACACTTTACGCACAAGAGCATGAAAATCAGTTTTAGTCCACTTACAGTAAAACTTTACGAGCATGAGAAGTGAAAAGATTTTTTTTTTGTTAGAACATAGATAAATAAGTTTACTAGCTTCTGCCCGCGGCTTCACCCGCGTGGCCTACAGGAAACAAATGGCAATTTTTTTATTCAGAAACAAACATTATAACATCAGGACGCGCACCCTGCACCAGCACCGAATAACACATACTTATAACCTTCCAACCCCCATTTCATCCCTTTAGGGGGAAGGATTTTCTCATAGTCGTTTCTTAGCTGACACCTAACCTCAAGAAAAAACCTACTTTCCAAATTTCAAGTAACTAATATCAATAATTAAATCTGTCCCATACAAACTTTCATCCCCTATTTTACCACCCTTATGAGCAAATTTTCCAAAAATCCTACAACACTTATTTCTTCATTTGTGACAGCAAACCCAAATACCAATTTTCATGTAAATAACTTGAAAAATGACGGACTTTCATTCAAACTTTCATCCCCCATTTAACCCACTTAGGGGTGGAATTTTGAAAAATCCTGTCTTAGTGGATACCTACTCTTTACAAAGAATAGACCCTCCAAACATGTCTTTAGGACCGGCGGTTTAGGCTGTGCGTTGATATATATGTCAGTCAGTCAGTCAGTCAGAACTTTGAATTTTATATATATAGATTACAAGACAATTTTATTTACTTATTATAAAGCCAAAAATGTGTTACTTGTTACATATCATAGGCTACTTTTATCCTGGAAAATTAAGGACTACCCACGGGATTTTAAAAACCTAAATCCGGCAGATGAAGTTACGGGCATCGGCTTGTGTTAGATAATAATGCTTCCGATTTTTCAGGTTTATGTAATTAATGTTACCTACCTTTTTCATGTGAGGATTTTCAAAATGTCTATTCCAGTATCAGTAAGCGCGTGTGGTGCGGTCAGACCCGCTCTGTATTCCGCAAGCTAACGTACAATAAAGGCGCGCCTGAGGGAGGCCGCTGTCACTAAATATCAACTTTCCCATTGTTCACACAAGTTATGTCCGCATTTTGTATCTGTTGAGTAATTATGTTGGGACTGGGTATTGAAATAAGTGCATTAACAACCCTACTCAGAAGTTAATCATGCAATGTATGATTATTAAGGTACTTACAGACAACTAGATGATGCCCGCGACTTTATCCGCGTGGATTAAGGTTTTTAAAATACCGCGTGAGAAATCTTTGTAAAAAGTAGCCTATGTCCTTCCCCGGTATGCAAGCTATCTCTGTACACAATTTCGTTAAAATCAGTTGAACGGATGGGCTGTGAAAGGCTAAAGCACCAATCTTCACTGTCTTCGTGATCTATCTATGCAAAATAAAAAAGTATTATCGACTGACTGATCTTGATAGATCTAAATGCTCAACGTAAACTTGACATCTTGACAGTTGTTTTCTGAAGAAGACACTCATTATATTTTTTTTGGAAATTCCACTCCTAAGGGAGGAAATTAAATAGGAAATTAAAGTTTGTATGAAATAAGTAAGTCATTTTTCATTCAACTTATAGCCAGGTATCAATGAAAATTAGTGTTTAATTTAGGTTGCGTAAAAATATTTTGCTTTCAAAATCTTTTTTTGTAACCTTTCGAACGGACATCGAGCGGTCCGCAGTCCCGCGCAAAACATAGTTCCTAACAAACTACTACCAAAGCCCGCCGATACCGCAAAATCTTTTTGCCCCTCAAAATATGGGTGACTATCATTTACATACAAACAGGGTTTACGCAGCTACGAATTTTTTTGGATGATGAATTGATGATGATGATGGTTTGAATGATGCCCGCGACTTTGTCTTCGGAACTCTTTGGTTTTTCGGGACCAAAAGTTGTCTATGTCCTTTACCGGGATGCAAGCTATCTCCGTATGCTCCGTACCAATTTTTTTCAAAATCAGTTAAATGGATGGCCCTTGAAAAGCTAGCAGACAGGCACAATTCTGCATTTATAATATTAGTATGGAAGTATCTGAGATGGGTGGAGTGGGCGATGGAAAGAGCTATGCTTGGAGTTCCTCTACGTGATCAAATCAGAAATTAGGAGATCCGTAGGAGAACTAGAGTAACCGATATAGCTCAACGGGTTGCGAACCTGAAGTGGCAATGGGCAGGGCACATAGTTCGCAAAACCGATAGATGTTGGGGTCCCAAGGTGCTGGAATGGCAACCTCGCACCGGAAGAGCAGTGTTGGAAGACCCCCTACTAGGTGGACGGACGACATCAGACGAGTCGCAGGGAGCCGCTGGATTCAGGCGGCGCAAGGCCGTGGCGTGTGGAAGTCCCTACAAAAGACCTATGTCCAGCAGTGGACGTCTATCGGTTGATGATGATGTGATGATCTGAGAAGGTTTGCCCACTGGCACGATTGCTGATGATTAACGACATAGTTTGATATTGTGCTTTTCACTTCAGTCATATCAATATAATAATTCATGCATGATAAACGAGTAGGTAGCTAACCGTGAGAGTTACCCGCGAAACAGTAAAGACAATAAACCGGTTCCCCAGCGCCTAATGCAAGCAATCTTATACGAAAGTTGTGTAACTACTGCGAGCTATTTGAATTAATTCCAGACGAATGGCATAATTTAGTGCCTAGGTAAGCAGAATATATTCCTGCATATAATATTACGAAATTTTGCCTGCGACTTCTGCAGGAGTGGAATTTCGGGAAATGCTGAAATATTTGTTTCATTCCTCATGTTCTTGGAGAATTTACGTTTAATTTCGAGGTAGTCTGACACCGGACGTTTGTAGCAACTTTTAAAGTTACCCCTCGGTAACAAAAATGGAAAAGTTTTAATTCAAATAAACTTTTATAAAGTGCTTTAGCATTGTGAAGTAAATCTACCAGCCTTGCTGTTCAGCGCGGAAATGCAGCCAGTATTCTTGGCACCATTCCACGCGAGCATGATTTTACAGTGATTGGATAGTTGTAAAATTTTCAACAAAAAAATTATGTACAGGTACATATAAATAATAATTTAAAAAATATTAAAGTAGGTACACTAACTACTCATATTATTATCGCAAAAGCGTGTTTGTTTGTCCTTTAATCACGCCACAGCGAAGCAACGGATTGTCGTGAATTTTTGCATGGATAAATTAATAATAGTTTAAGAAGAGGTTTAGAGAAGATATAGAGATTTTATCCCCGAAAATCAAAGAGTTGTCATGGGATTTCTGTTACGTGGCGTTTTCTGCATCCATTAGAAAAAAGCCGTTCAAGTGCGAGTCGGACTCGCACACAAACGGTTCCGTACCATCGTACAAGATAGAATACTATGTGTTTTTTTTGATAATTTGCATGGGGCAAATTTAAAATTCGCTATCTTGATTTTTTATTATTAAGTTATAGCAAATACCTACACACTGAAAGTTTCAACTTACGGTTCACAACATACGGCCCACTGACGGACAGAAGGGCTGACAGCGCAGGCTTAGTAATAGTGTGCCGTTGGCACCCTTCGGGTACAGGACCAACTCGACACTCCTGTAATATTTTATTAAAACAAAGTAAAATATATATTTTATGTCTACATATAAAAAACCGGTTGAAATAATTTACTTTAAACTGGCGTGGTGTAAAGGCAACGTTTTCATACCGCAAGAAAAATAGACTACATGTTAGTACAACAAAGGCTGAGTTTTCACAATATCAACGCGGTGTTTGCGAGGATTCCCACAGGGGTGCAAAATCACTCTTTGCTTGTATGTAAATGTTTATTTGACGCTTTATATCTGAGTAGGGTTGTAAAATGCACTTATTGATGCAACGTTTAATAAAACTAGTCCCTAAGATAATTCAACAAATAAGAGTCAAAGATCTTTTAATAACGCAATAAAAAAACAACACGTTAGAATAACAAAGGCTTAGTTTACACAATATAAACTCAGTGTTTGCAGGGATTTCCACAGGGGTGCAAAATCACTCTGTACTCGTATGTAAATGTTTATTACAAGGTTGTAAAATGCACTTTATTGGTGCTAACGTTTAATAAAACTAGTCCCTAAAGTAATTCAACAAATAAAAGAGTCAAAGATCTTTTAATAACGCAATAAAAATAGACAACACGTTAGAATAACAAAGGCTAAGTTTGCACAATATCAACGCGGCGTTTGCGGCGATTCCCACAGGGGTGCAAAATCACTCTTTGCTTGTATGTAAATGTTTATTTTGCGCTTTATTGCTGAGTAGGGTTGTAAAATGCTCTTTATTGGTGTCAACATTTTAATAAAACTAGTCTCTAAAGTATTGCATTCCACAATTTTAAGAGTCGAAGATCTTTTAGTTAGTGAATAAAAATAGACCACACGCTAGAATAACAAAGGCACAATATCAGTGCGGTATTAGCGGGGATTCCCACAAGGCTGAAAAATCACTCTTTACTAATTGTAAGTAAATGTTTATTTTACGCTTTATTGCTGAGTAGGGTTATAAAATGCACTTTAAATTTTGCAAAATGCATTTTAATAGTAGTCACTTTTGATCTTGCCAAGACCTACAAAGATTTTTTATTTTAAAAAAGCAATAATGAGTTACTTACATTAAAAGTTATTTTTAACCACTTGAGTTTACTTACGTTATTTTGACTTACTACCGTCTACAGTTGATTTGATTGATTGATTTTTAAATGTCATTTATTTTTATAATAATTACAAAAAAGTTATGCAACAGTTTTTCAAGATAACTTATTGCTAACAACAGTATTAAATATTTGTTTGTACAGGCTAAACACCTTTATAAACACAAACCGTCTACAGTAAAAAGTGCATGTCTTGAAATTAAGTTGGAATTGCAACATTTATCGTGTCTCATAATATCTCCACAACATACTAACAGTACCCGTAGTATAAGATTTTACGTGTCACCAAACGTTACTAGAATTCGAGAGTCGAAACACTTCCGCGTTATAATAAACTGGATCTTAAATGCCTTGTTTTAAAGCTCCAGTTTGTCTACACATCTACAGCCAGCGCTCCAAGCGGAAACGTTGCGAAATTAAAATCAGTGGCATTGAATTTTAGACTTCAATTCAAGGCTCTTTAGGTCCATTTTACTTTGATGTTATTTTGTTTCGATTCTCGAATTCTAGCAACGTATGGTGAGACGCAAAATCTTATACTACGGGTACTGTTCGATCACGTTCGGTACGAAACGGCGAAGTTATCTTGGTTGCAACTTTTGCTAGCAATAGAACAATTTTCTATCTTAATGAACTTCAACTTTTGCAGAGACAACGCTCTACGAAACCGCTATCTCTTTCTAAAGGTCGATGTACAATATTTTCTACCGCGTACTGTACCATAAATTTCCTATTTAAACAGTAATAAACTACTATCTACAGTAATTTAAAGTGCATGTCTTGAAATTAAGTTAAAATTGCAACATATCGTATCTCATATCTTCACAATACACTAACAGTTCGATCACGTTCGGTACTAAACGGCGAAGTTATCTTGGTTGCAATTTTTGCTAGCAATAGAACAATTTTCTATTTTAATTAACTTCAATTTTTACAGAGACAACGCTCTACAAAACCGCTATCTCTTTCTAAAGGTCATCGATAATAAATTACCGCCTACAGTAATTTAAAGTGCATGTCTTGAAATTAAGTTGGAATCGCAACATATCGTATCTCATATCTTCACAACACACTAACAGTTTGGTCACGTTCGGTACGAAACGGCGAAGTTATCTTGGTTGCAACTTTTGCTAGTAATAGAACAATTTTCTATCTTAATAAACTTTAACTTTTGTTGTTGTCACGATACCAATTTTTATCGGCGGAATTAGATTTCTTCCCTTTGACTTTCTGCTGCCACTGAAGGCGAAGTTTGGACGGGAGATGGTGGCATCCAATAGTGGAATTGATTTCTGTATTAGACGTTTGTTTGTCTAGAAAATAGTTTTCTGTTTTTCTTACTAGCTGACCCGGCGAACTTCGTACCGCCTAACAGTCGATTCTAATGTTAAAAAATTTCTCTCCGTAAGAACCATCCTCGTACTTCAAGGAATATTATAAAAAAAGCATTAGCGAAATCGGTTCAGCTGTTCCCGAGATTTGCGATCAGCAACACATTCAGCGAATCATTTGTATATATAGAAAAGATAGCTAATTCATCTTAGATTGATTTTAAAACTAGTATCAGGTAACCCTTCTCATTCTGAGACGAGACTTGTGCTCAGTAGTGAGCCGGTGATAGTTTGATCATGTCATCATGATAATGATGGTCATATAACATATTTGGAAAAACAAGAGCGGTTTCGTTATTGTCTGTCGTTGAGACCGACAAAACGTCACATAGGTATGAGTGACAGAGACGACGCTCTACGAAGCCGAAATCTCTTTCTAAAGGTCGATGTACAATATTTCTTGCCGGCCACTGTACATTCCGTACCCTTTGCCTCTTATCTGGCCTCTGGCGTAACTTAGGTACATATTAAATAGATATAATGACGTCACTCATTGTCCGTCAGCACGCAGTTAATGACGTCACTCGTGTATCAAATTAGTGTGTAGAACGCAAGCTCGTTACTTGCATTAGGTTAGCTTGTTAAATTATATAATAAGCGACAACGCTGCAGGCGGGCCAATTATATTATGCTGTTTTATCATGCAGATTAGTGGTGTCAAATACTGTTAAACTTACATAATATAATATCAATAATTGTTATTAAAATTTATTGATAAATAAACACGTTAAAAATATAACACTGACTAAAAAAAAAAAAAACACGATACCTACCCCACTTGATTTCATCTTACTTTGAAAATTGAAAACACTACTTTCATGAATACATTTCAATTTATTTTTGGTGATGTAACCAAACGAGTCGCAGGGAGCCGCTGGATTCAGGCGCCGCAAGACCGTGACGTGTGGAGTGGAAGTCACTCCAAGAGATTTAATGTCCAGCAGTGGACGTCTATCGGTTGATGATGATGATGATGATGATGATGACGTGACCAGAAATTACGGTTTTCAAATTTTCCCCCTTGCGTGTGCTATAAAACCTAGGTACCTACCTACCTGATAAATTCATGATTCAAGGTCCATGGGAAGTACCCTGTAGGTTTCTTGACAGACAGACAGACAGACGGACGCACAGACAGACGGACGGACGGACGCACAGACAGACGGACGGATGGACGCACAGACAGACGGACGGACGGACGCACAGACAGACGGACGGACGGACGCACAGACAGACAGACGGACGGACAGACAACGAAGTGAGCAAAATAAACTACACCATCAAATTACCCGAAAAAATAAACTAGCAAAAAGTCTATGAACGCGCACTATCGTTAATCGAACAGTATCGGTAATAAACAGAAATAACAAAAATTTCGACTATTGTATTATTTATGTATCAAATCAAAGCATCAACAAAAATAACAAAATTATTTAACTTATTTATTAACACTTCGTAGGTATTCGATGGGAACAACAAAATCATTTGATATGCTAAATTTATCATCATATCGATGTGGTGCTATTTAACATTAGTTGACTTGCTATTTTTAACCATATTCAATGCATCGGTATTTTTAGCGCATGACGTAATCGGTCGCAATCGGTAGGTATAATGTCGTCGCGCGCGTTTTGCACCGCGCGCCCCCTTCGAAATTTAATTTCCTGGAATCTTCGCGCTACCTACTTAAGTACCTACTGCAGCTACTTAGAACGTAGGTATAGGTCCTAACTATAATAATTTGTAATTTTTGATTTAATAATATTTTTTTATTTAAAATTGTTAAGTTGTAGTATCGCAGTTAATCAACAAACTTTAATATGTGTTAAATTAACAGGTTAATAAATAAATTGGTCACCTCTAATGCAGATGCTTAAATATGCAGCACACATTATTATGTAACTAATATTATCAGACGGGAACGTGTGACCTGATTAGTGGTGTCAAATACTGTTAAACTTACATAATATAATATCAATAATTGTTATTAAAATTTATTGATAAATAAACACGTTAAAAATATAACACTGACTAAAAAAAAAAAAAACACGATACCTACCCCACTTGATTTCATCTTACTTTGAAAATTGAAAACACTACTTTCATGAATACATTTCAATTTATTTTTGGTGATGTAACCAAACGAGTCGCAGGGAGCCGCTGGATTCAGGCGCCGCAAGACCGTGACGTGTGGAGTGGAAGTCACTCCAAGAGATTTAATGTCCAGCAGTGGACGTCTATCGGTTGATGATGATGATGATGATGATGATGACGTGACCAGAAATTACGGTTTTCAAATTTTCCCCCTTGCGTGTGCTATAAAACCTAGGTACCTACCTACCTGATAAATTCATGATTCAAGGTCCATGGGAAGTACCCTGTAGGTTTCTTGACAGACAGACAGACAGACGGACGCACAGACAGACGGACGGACGGACGCACAGACAGACGGACGGATGGACGCACAGACAGACGGACGGACGGACGCACAGACAGACGGACGGACGGACGCACAGACAGACAGACGGACGGACAGACAACGAAGTGAGCAAAATAAACTACACCATCAAATTACCCGAAAAAATAAACTAGCAAAAAGTCTATGAACGCGCACTATCGTTAATCGAACAGTATCGGTAATAAACAGAAATAACAAAAATTTCGACTATTGTATTATTTATGTATCAAATCAAAGCATCAACAAAAATAACAAAATTATTTAACTTATTTATTAACACTTCGTAGGTATTCGATGGGAACAACAAAATCATTTGATATGCTAAATTTATCATCATATCGATGTGGTGCTATTTAACATTAGTTGACTTGCTATTTTTAACCATATTCAATGCATCGGTATTTTTAGCGCATGACGTAATCGGTCGCAATCGGTAGGTATAATGTCGTCGCGCGCGTTTTGCACCGCGCGCCCCCTTCGAAATTTAATTTCCTGGAATCTTCGCGCTACCTACTTAAGTACCTACTGCAGCTACTTAGAACGTAGGTATAGGTCCTAACTATAATAATTTGTAATTTTTGATTTAATAATATTTTTTTATTTAAAATTGTTAAGTTGTAGTATCGCAGTTAATCAACAAACTTTAATATGTGTTAAATTAACAGGTTAATAAATAAATTGGTCACCTCTAGACCTGATTGCGACAAGTGCCTGTCAGTCGACTGTACTGAGTAAGCAATCTGCAATGTTGATCTAAGTCAGTAACTGGATGGGTGACCGATATCCATTTCTGAAAGTCGGTCGATCAGCTTCGCTTGTTAACAGTAACATCTGACAATAATCGTATCGTAAATCCAAAGTATCAAAAGAGTTCTCTGAGAGTTCCCTATAATGTTCTCAATAATGTATGTCCAATCCGCACTTGTCCTGTGGCCAAAATCCTTCTCACTCTGATAGGAGACCCGTGCTTTGTAGTGAGCCGGCGATAGGTTGATCGTTATGATAATGTAGGCAACTGAAAATGTAGGCACTTGTATTTACACTAAACGATCACTGAATGACTATTGAATTATATATATTTCTAAGAAACTCTCTTATATTTACAATACTATTGTAAATAAGTATATAAATATATTTACAATACTATTGTAAATAATTGTACAAGCAGATTGAAAGATAAGTAAGTAAATAACAAAGCTTGTTAAAGAAACACTTAATATTTCGACTCGAGCAATCCAATTGAATAAAATTCACTGTTCTATTATTATTGTATAAAATAATAATCATACACTCGCTTTAACAATAAAAGCTCCTGTACATATTGGCCTTATGCATTCAGCAAGTGTCGGCCAATAACTAAACGCTTCCGCATGATCCTAAAACATTTGTGTGACAGTCCATAAAAGTCGACAAGCTGACCCTGTATTAAATAGTAATTAATAGTTTTCTTGACTGAATAACGGCCGCCACGCGAATCTTTGGAGGGTATCTACGCAGAACTTTGTATTCACTTTCATAGTCAGACAGGACAGCAATCTGACACGACCGGCGAGAGATCAAATTCGAAATTTTGTATCTACCTGTGAAAACCTGTTATTTTTTTTAATTTCAGATACAAGTTAGTCCTTGACTGCAATCTCATGTGGTGGTAAGTGATGATGCAGTCTAAGATGGAAGCGGGCCAGCCTGGAAGTGGTATGGCAGTTTTTATTAAACCCAGGCCCCTTATTAGCTTTAAAGTTACTTAATTTTCCGTCCATTTAGTTTAATTATTAAGCTGCTGGTTTTCCAAATAAAATTAAAATTAAAATAACGACTTAACGTGCTCTTTTAAGAACTGAGATGTAACTTCATGCTGATACTGAGAATTTCTTGAAATAAAAACTACAAAGTCAAGTCAAAGTCAAAGTCAAATGATTTATTCAAAATAAGTAATATGTTACTCTTATTGATAAAATACACATACATTGTATACATACACATTCACCGAAAGCATTGGACGAGAGGCTTGGGCCAATGTGAATTAAACTTGTAAGGATAACGTTGCATTCTCCGAGCGTTTTTCTATTTCCCAGAGGCTTGTAATCATGTGCACTTTTCCGCTTCGACTAAACCAATTTTCTTTATCATTTATCAAGCCACAGTCCACGTAAACGCAACCTTTTCTTTGTTGTAAGATTTTTTTTATTGTGCAATTGTTACGCTGTATTGGAATCGAATCTTCTATCTAAAGTATGTATTTTCTTTTAACTTGATACTATTACACCAAATTATAGTACGCGACCTGTCAGTCAGTCAGTCAGTCAGTCACCTTTTCCTTTTATACAATTTAGACCTTCGTTAGCTGGCTCTTAGTCCAATAAGCATGTCATTAATATGAGTTCATATACACATGTTGCATGAAACAATCAACAAAAGATGCATCCGACTATTCGTAAGCACTTGTAAAAGTTTATACGAATAAAAAAGATTTTCATTTTCATTTTCAATATGATATGTACGTACGTTTCCAATGCAAATGGTTAACAAGCTAAGCTGGAGCAGTCAGCGGGCCAATATTCATCAGCATAATCTAATACTTGGTCGACTTCACCGAGTTAGCGCAATATGCAGATTTGAAATGCCCCGGGGCAGAGCAATTGTGTAATTTGTGGTTGCCAAATGGCCAATTACCACACTCAATCCACAGGAAGAAGTTAGAATAGGGCTCTCTCTATTTTTCATAATTTTAGGGTTCCGAACCTCAAAAGGAAAAACGGAACCCTTATAGGATCACTTTGTTGTCTGTCTGTCTGTCTGTCAAGAAACCTACAGGATACTTCCCGTTGACCTAGAATCATGATATTTAGCAGGTCGGTAGATCTTATAGCAGACATTATGGGAAAAATCTGAAAACCGTGAATTTGTGGTTACATCACACAAAAAAAATTAAATTGGTGTCATGAGCTAAAAATTAGTATTTTCAATTTTCGAAGTAAGCTAACTATATCAAGTGGGGTATCATATGAAAGGGTGTGCATTCACCTGTGCATTCTAAAACAGATTTTTATTTATTTTTATGCATCATAGTTTTTGAATTATCGTGCAAAATGTCAAAAAAATACGACTGTAGTACGGAACCCTTATTGTGCGAACCTGACTCGCACTTGGCCGGTTTTTTTATAGTGTTTTACCTACACTTTAAGGAAATTTCTAAATAATTTTAAATACATATCAAAAATTGCGGACCCGCAGGAATCGAACCCGCGTCTCCTGCGATCGCGCCCGACGCTCTGACCACTAAGCTACGGCCCGCTTGCTGCCAGTGACGACATCTGTGATATGTAGTCAGTAGATGATAAGTATGTCATGATTTTTTTTGTATTGAGCTAAATTGTGCCAATCGTGTTTTGGGTCTCGTAATTAACTAAAGAATATTTTTAATCTTTATAATATTAAAAAATAAATACTTAAACAAATTTTTAGTTTTAGAGGCCAAAACTTGATCCTTTGAAATGTGTCTCAACACCGTCCATAGATAATATACTAAACCGTCTTTGGGACGCGTTTCGCCTTAATAGACAGATCAATACACACTTTCGCATATTTTAGAACATCAGCGTGTATTTTCAGAAATTCCATCTGAGTTAAGCCGGGTCGGGTCAGCTAGCTATTTAATATATAAACTAAATATCCGGGTAAATAGCCAGTGCATAGATCATGACGTTATCTAGTTCAATGGATACACAAACAGTACAACGGTTAATATATGATCAGGCACAGTGTACCTACTATGTTAACCAATGAGCGTAATTCATTAAATTGATTTACCTAATCAAACCTCTATACAAGCTGATCTATGGCTCTAATGACAAATAGCAAATAGCGCTACCATTAACAAAAGAGCTGTTTACACAGGACGATAGTGATACGACTATACGACACGACACTAAGCATCTTATGACCCGTGAAACTTAGTATATAATATCCCCAATTCCACTAACAACTACTTTTTACTAGCAATAATAAAAAAAAACCTATTTATTATTATTATTAACAAATGAGTTATCATACTCTACTCTCTGTCTGTCCATCCATCCGTCTGTCCGTCCGTCCATCCGTCCGTCCGTCTGTCTGTCGAGTCTGTCACGAAAACCTATAAGGTACTTTCCGTGGACCTAGAATCATAAAATTTGGCAAATAGGTAGGTCTTATAGTACAAGTAAAGAAATAAATCTAAAAACCGTGAATTTGTGGTTATTTCATTAAAAAAAATTAAAATGTGTTCATGAACAAAAAACAGTATTTTAAATTTTCAAAGTAAGATAACTATACCAAGTGGGGTATCATATGAATTATGAAAGGGCTTTACCTGTACATTCTAAAACAGATTTTATTTATTTATTTATTTTTTGGGAGTCCTGTTTAAAGACTTTAATTTTCCAGAATGCAAGCTACCTATGTACCAAATTTCATCAAAATGGCTAAACAGATGAGCCATGCTAAGATATGAAACAGACAGACAGACACATTTTCGCATTGATAATATTAGTGTGTAATTCCGATCGTATTTTGTAAAAGCACTACGTAGCTTGCATATAATTTGCTATTTTCAATGATCAAAATATACTTACAAATACCTCATACTTTATTGTTACACATATACGAGATTTCGGAGAAGCAGAGAGATCTAATTTTAAAAATCTTTTTTACTTTATTCTCTGCCGGTATCTATCTGATATAGAAATGTTGGAAACCCGAAAATAGCTATACTATCCTTTAATCCAAATTCTTTTAAAGGAGATTCCCTAAAAAGGTCCCTGAAAGCGGCGGGCCCTTTATTAATATTCCACCAACGCAGAACCGACCCGATAGACTATTATGGAGGCTACTATGGAGGCGATCTTCAGCCTAAAAGCCTGAACACACACGGAGCGTGACAGCAACGTGTCCTAGATCCTGAGCTAGCACTAGTCTTTTTACACGACTATCCAAAAAAAACCGGTCAAGTGCGACTCGTACTCCATACGAAGGGTACTTTTTAAATTAAAAAAAGTTGATTACGCCATATCAACTTTTTTTTAATTTGAAATTTGCATTTGAAATTTTTGTGATTTGTTGGTATAGCGGCAATATATACTCTGTGTAAATTTCAATTCTGTACCTATTATGATTCATTAGACACTGCCCGCTGACAGACAGATAGACAAACAGAAGGACCGACACACGGATAGCGGAGGTTCAGTAGTAGAGTCCTTTTGGCATCCAACTACTAATCCACTATCTATGAACCATGCAAAGGAGTGTAATGTTTTCAGAATTCATGTAGGTATGTATGCGAGTTTCTTTACTCTTCATATTTGTGTACTAACTAGTCACTAGACGATTCAGAAGCACTCGTAAAAATTAATTTGAAGTAAAATTCTTCCTTTTTCAAAATTTCTAGATACTGCAACTTGAAGCCGCATTATAAATCACGTTGCTTTCGCGCGTCGCTGCTGTGTATATGTAAAAGCCTTTATAGTAGGCGATCTTCATCCTAAATCCGAGGTGACATTTGTAAACTCGCACAAATAATTTGATTGGGATTTGTGTTCATATATTCAAAGACTTAAAGCCTAAAATAGGAATGGAAAGCTGAGCCACTGTTCGAACGATTTTGTTACAAAAATAGAATGAAGTCCTAAACTATTCTAGACCTAAAAGTTTAACGACCTTATTTAGCATAAAAGTGCGCTTAGTTTGGGTTTTAGTCTGAAGGAAACCTCGCTTGCGGCTAAGTACCGTCTTAAGCTTCATTTACGCCAGAGCAACATAGTGCGAGTGTGTGCAAATAGGTGCAGTAGTTCCGGAGATTAGGTACTACCCTCCATATACACACAAACACACAAAATTCGCACTCTTTCTTTGATAATTAAATTTACTTGGTGTAAGCCTCACAAATTGCTAATGCGCGTAGCCGTCATTTTAGTGACGTCAGCACTAGACTGAAGTTTCGAGCTGATGGTATATTTTTATTTCTGCTGACGTCAAAATGACGTTATTTCGATGTTAATGAGACATGGTTCCAGCGCAATAGCAATTTGAGGGACTTATACCTATAGCTGCACCAGACCTTGCAAATAAGTTTGTTTAGATAGATACTTGAGCCAAATTACGCGGACTATTATGATTATTTACAAAACCAATATCTACCAACGAAGGGGCCATATCGCATTCATAAATAATAACCCAAATACTCTTCCTAAGTTTGATTGCTTTTAGAAAAGTTGCTGTTGAGGATTTTGGGCGGGAGCCAATATGGGTGATGAATATCAATATTACATTTCCGGCCTATATCCGAAGTTTCAAGGACCTTCCAAATTGTAAAAAATGCTACATTTATATAAACATACCAGAAGTAAATTTTAAATATTAATCACGACTTATCGACATTTTAACTTTTTATAATAACCTAACTACAATATTAACTTGACTAGCTGATCTCCGCGGCTTCGCCCGCGTAGATTTAGGTTTTTAAAGATCCCGTATAGCCTATGTCACTCAGGAATAATGTAGCTTTCTACTGGTGAAAGAATTTTTAAAATCGGTTCAGTAGTTCTAAAGATTACCCCCAACAAACAAACTTAACGACATTACCTCTTTATATAATACAACGGGCCGTGCAGCAGAAATCGTAATATTTTAATTTCGCCATAACTTCAAAACCAAACGTCCAATTTTAATCATTCAAAGACCAAATATTATCTCCATAAACTGTTCTTAGTGATGAAATCATTTATTTTGATAAGGATTAATAGCATGAGTAAAATAAACGCGTTTAAATGTAGTCCAAAAAAAATTCAAGATTTTTAAATAAAAAAATGGTTGCTGTGCCTCACTCGACATAGATGGGTATAGTGTGTCGCGGACTTTTTGTAGATATTTATAAGATCTACAATTAATTAGAACATTTTATGGTTCTATCTTTTATAGTTTAGGCAGCGTACGCAAAATAAGTAACTTTTCTGGTTGATTTTTTACACCTTGTGTCCGAAAAACCCAAATATCTTACGGAACCCTATTTTTTTCCAAAATAAAATATAGCCTATGTTACTCGTGGATAATGTAGCTTTCGAATGGTGAAAGAATTTTTAAAATCGGTCCAGTAGTTTTTGAGCCTATTCAGTACAAACAAACAAACAAACAAACAAACAAACAAAGTTTTCCTCTTTATAATATTAGTGTAGAAGTGTAGATTAGGGCCCAATTATTGCTATTGTGAGTTGTGACCACTCAATCAAAATGGCGATTTAAACACAAAAAGCATTTAATAGTCGATTGAGTCTCAAGTCAGATTGAAACTAGTTCAAAAACCTTTTTAGTTTCGGATTGATTATGCTGCGTAGGCCCTATTGGCCGCTACAGCGTCACCGGGGGGAACCGGTTCAAAAACCACCAACCACCCGAACTTATACAATCAACTCAACATGGCCGCCTCGCAACGCGACTTCCACTCCAAAAGGCGCCAAATACAAAATGCGATAACATTATAATAAACTTTGTTCTTGGCTTCGTGAAAGCACAATCACAGCCGATGGAAAGTGATGATGTGATATCATCACTTTCCATCGGCTGTGATTGTGGTCAAGCGTGTGCGTATCATCATGATCGACCCATGCCGGCTCATTACAGAGCACGGGTCTCCTCTCAGAGTGAGAAGGGTTTGGCCATAGTCTACCACCCTGGCCATGTGCGGATTGGTAGACTTCACACACCTTTGGGAGCATAACGGAGGACTCTCAGGCGTGCAGGTTTCCTCACGATGTTTTCCTTCGCCGTTTAAGCAAGTGATATTTTAATTACTTAAAACGCACTTTACTCCCATTTTTTTCAGATACAAAAGTTAGCCCTTGACTGCAATCTCACCTGGTGGTAAGTGATGATGCAATCTAAGATGGATGCGGGCTAACCTGGAAGAGGTATGGCAGTTTTTATTAATCCCATAATCCTTTGGTTTCTACACGGTATCGTACCGGCATAGTTTTGCCGGTAGGGCCGAATCAGCCACGGCCGAAGTCTCTCACCAGAAATTTAGAAATTATATAATTCCAAACCCCTGCCGGGAATTGAACCCGGGACCTCCCACTAACAAGTCCTTACCACAAGGCTATCACAGTAGATATCTACCTTCAATACCTTACACCTTTTGCGAATTACAAATGAAATACCTTCAAAATGTATGCTCTCTCCACACAGGAAAACATAAATAACCCGACAAAATAAAGAATTACACCACCCCCGCTTATTACATACACCAATCACGTTTCATCTGAATGTGTAAGCGTAATACGTCAGCAATTTATCACCAGACACAAGATCAATGGCCCAAAAACCTTCCTATATAGGTCGCGCAACTTTAGTAGGAACTTATCTGTTACTAGCAGTCGCTCGTGACTTCTGCTGGATTGACTTCGATTAATTTCTAACCTATTAAACATTATTACCTTCAGTTACAAGCATCAATACGTTTAACGCATAAAAAAATATGATGTACCAACATGCGTGATTATTTTTATTATGTGAAAGAGGATATACCTATTAAACATGTTCAACGCGTCACCAACTCACCACGTCATGAAAAACCTGTCAAGTGCGAGTCAGACTCGCACATGAAAGGTTCCGTAACAAAGGGGGCACGTCCTTAGTTCTGATTTCGCCACGCGCCAAGACAGCCTTATCGCACTGTATGTATCTACCTATTTCTTTTTTTTATTTTGCATGGCGACCATTTTGAAATTCGCCATCACTTTCATTATTAATTGTTATTATAGCGGCACTAGAAATACACCTAATACACACTCTGTGAAAATTTAATGTATCTGCCTATTACGGTTCATGAGATACAGCCCGCTGACAGACAGATGGAAGAAGAATAAGAACAGCAGATATGCTTGATGCCTAAAGCTGGCCATATGATTAAGTTTACCGCGCCGCTCCACTAAACTTGACGGTGTATGGCTATTGGCTATCAGTGTGCATGACAATTCGTACTTTCTACTGATTGCTACTGGATACAGCTTTAAGTCCTCTACAAGCTTGGCGTAAACTTGATAGCATTTGGTCAGCGTAACAAGGTCCCGTTTGGCACCGTTCGAGTATGGAACCCTAAAAATAGTATGGAATATATATTATCTAGGATGGACAGATATGATCCATCAAGTCTTTTGCTATAACACATTAAAGATGAGCTCTAATACCTAAGTTCGCGACAGTCAGTGATCAATTTTGCTACAGATGCGCTAAATCTTCTTGGCGGGAATATATTACTACGGGAAGGGATGACGTGACTGATTTTCGTGTTTAGCACCTTCTCCAAAGCAACATTTGGGGAACCAGTACGCTTAGTATAAGACTAGCTTATGCTCGCGACTTCGCGACGCGACTCGCGTCCACGTGGACTACACAATTTTCAAACCCCTATTTCACCCCCTTAGGGGTTGAATTTTCAAAAATCCTTTCTTAGCGGATGCCTATGCCATAATAGCAATCTGCATACCAAATTTCAGCTCGATCCGTCCAGTAGTTTGAGCTATGAGTTGATAGATCAGTCATTCAGTCAGTCAGTCAGTCAGTCACCTTTTCCTTTTATATATTTAGATTTTACGTCTCACCAACGTTGCTAGAATTCAAGAGTCGAAAAGAGCCTTAAATTGAAGTCAAAAATTCAATGCCACTGATTTTAATTTCGAAACGTTTCCGCTGGGAGCGCTGACTGTAGATGTGTAGACAAACTTGAGCTTTAAAACAAGGCAGTTAGGATCCAATTTTCGTCATTCGAATACTATCAACATTGGTGAGACATAAAATCTCGTACTAAGCGTACAGATTTAGAAATGTTCACGAATTTTAAAATCCACGTTGAAATTTTTCAAAATTTTTTTCTTATGGGAGTCCCAGAGCCTTCTACATATGACTTTGAGTACTGAGACTTAGGTCAACGGGCAATGGAGAAAGAGCTATGCTGTTAGAGTTTCTCTACGCGATCAAATCAGAAATGACGAGATCCGTAGGGGAACTAGAGTTACTAGAGTAACCGATATAGCTCAACGGGTTGCGAAGCTGAAGTGGCCAAGGACAGGGCACATACCTAGTTCAAAAAACCGATAGACGTTGGGTGCCCCAAGATGCTAGAATGGCGACCTCGCACCGGAAAGCGCAGCATTGGAAGACCCACTAGGTGGACAGACGATATGAAACGAGTCGCTGGATTCAGGCGGCGCAAGACCTTGGTGTGTGGAAGTCCCTACAAGAGACCTAAGTACAGCAGTGGACGTCTATCGGTTGATGATGACGATATTTTATAATTTTACTAGCAGATGCCCGCGACTTCGTCCGCGTAAAATTTCTGGTTTCTCATGAGATCTGAAATTTTCCCGCTGCAAAAAGTCTCACCTTAAGACACGGAACCCAGAATACCTAAATGCCAATTTTAATATCTCTAACTTCAAAAACATAGGATTTTCATATAACCCTTCCATCCCCATTTTACTCCCTTAGGGGGGGGGGGATTTAGTTAGATCCTTTCTTATCTGATACCTACCCCCTAGAAATAGCCTACATTTCCAAGTAAAAATAACAATAGTTAAAAGTTTTCTATAAAAACATTGCCCCCCTATTTTACCACCCTTATGGGGGGAATTTCCCAAATCGAATTATACAGGTTTTCATTATTTAAAGCTAATAACCTAAATGTCGATTTTCATGTCTCTAACTCCAAAAACATAGGACTTTCAAACAACCTTCGACCCCCCCTTTCACACCCTTAGGGGGGAATTTTTCAAAACCGTTTCTTAGCTGACACCTACGTCGTAGAAAGAACCTACCTTCCAAATTTCAAGTTTGTAGGCTTTATAGTTTCTGAGATTTCGTGATTAGTCAGTCAGTCAGTCAGTCAGTCAGTCAGTGAGTGAGTGGTATTTCTCTTTTATATATTTAGAAGAAGATAGTAGTGTTTTACTTACACACAAATTTCGTCACTGGCAGCAAGCGAGCCGTAGCTTACTGGTCCGAGCGTCGGGCGCGATCGCAGGAGACGCGGGTTCGACTCCTGCCGGTCCGCAATTTTTTATATATTTTTAAAATTATTTAGATGATGATGTTGATGACTGAGACTAAGAGCAGGATATAGGTTTCACATTTTAAAAACATCTAATCCAAATGAATTAAAGCTTCTTTTAGCCTGATCGATTAAAAATAAATAAAAACGGAAGCCTATATGGTAATCGTTAACGAACAAGGCTAGTCAAAGGGGAGCACGGTTGGCTGGTCAATCGCATCCTTTTATCAGTTTTGTCCTTTGAGAGTTTTTGCGATTGTTTTAGTGTTGCAGCGATTAATACTCGTAGAGGTTTTTATATTTGCTGTCGCGACAGCTTAAAGGCTTAGACGCCCACATCTTATTCAGGAGGTCAGTGCCTCCATCCCGGGGCTATGTGCGTTTTAAGCAATTTAATACCACTTGCTATAGCAGTGAAGGAAAACATTGTGAGGAAACTTGTATGCCTGAGTGTTATCCATAATGTTCTCAAAGATGCGTAAAGTCTGGCAATCTGCATTTGGCCAGCGTGGCAGACTGTGGCCAAAGCCCTTCTCTTTCTAAAAGTAGTCTTTGTAGTGGACCGGTGACGGGTTGCAATGATTTTGATGATGATGATGAAAACTCCATCGATACGACAGAGCACTGGCAGTGGTGGTACTTTGCTACCACTATACATAATATCTCTGTACCTACCTACCACTTGGTGTCTATGTCGCCATCTCCACGGATGAGAGAATCGCAACGAGTCCGTCCTACTATTGTCGGTTAATTTCTATGGTACAACGATAATTCCGACAGCGTGTCGTTGCGACTCGCAACGAAACGACACGAGACCGCAACGGATCGCCGCGTGACGTGACCGCAACGCCTCGTTGCGGCTCTCAACGGTGCTGGAAGAGTTGAGCACATCGCGTAACGTGGCGGTATCGTCGCGAGATGGCCGTAGATTCAATGGTATCGCGACAAGACACGACGAGTCCGTTACTCGTCCAGGAGTCACTCGTCGGATCGCCGCCGCCATGTGGAGATTCCGGTCCGCAGAGATGGCGCCTATGACTCTAACAGCCGCACTCAGAGTCGCTTAATCGTTACTTAAGGTATTCCTTATCAATACTCATTAATGCCTTAAGTAACGATTAAGCGACTCTGGATGCGGCAGTAGTATCCTCTCATAACGTAAAATCTTGAACGGAATATTTACATCATTACTCCAGAGAGTTTCCCGAACTTTATCAAAACCTAAATAACAAGGAGAATAATAAAGATCCTATCCCAAAAGACAGTGACAGATAGTAGAAGTAAACAGAAAATTACATACTGATGTGTCGTGGCCGTCTTTTTATTACGGGCTTAGCTTAGTAAATCTTTTATGCTTGAGATAAATACCACTGAAGTTAAAGAAAAAGAAATGTCTAGGCTATTTATATTTGTTTACGGGTAGGTACAAGATTTTTCTTGGGATTTTGTCTGCGTGGAGTTTTATTTTTCCTATATTTTCTGAACCTTGTAACGAACATAGCCTACATACAACATAGGGACCTTAAAAAAAAGAAAAAAAAAAAAAAAAAAAAAAAAAAAAAAAAAAAAAAAAAAAAAAAAAAAAAAAAATTTGAAAAAAAAAAAAAAAAAAAAAAAATTATGTATATAATTTTTTTTTATCAATGTAAGTCAGTCAGTCTAGTCGGTGCATGAGAAATTCGGTTTTTATTTAGGTTTTCATACGGCCGCCAGTCAATGTAGTCTATCGAGGAAAACTGTCTCTAGTCGGTTGGAGCCTGCGGACCAGACGGTCGCGGGAGTTAGAATCAAAATCAAACACTTGACATTAGTTTTCTCTACTGCGTTGGGCCACAGTTCGAACACTTATGTGAAAGAACAAATTCCCTTATCATTGCAAGGGGGTGGTCCGCGAGGGCTGAGCAATTAACTGGTGGTCGACCATATGGCTTCTTGTGTGTGAGTGTAATGGAAGTGCGAGCACTTAACGTTCGTAGACTCTAACACGCTGACGAGGACCATAGTGGTAGACACCTATAATGAGTAGAGGCGAGGCGGGACATGCGCGCACTAAGGTGCGTGCAGTCTAGCGCTCGTGTGGTGGAAATATTTGTGGAAATGGGTGCTTGCATTAAGTGCTCTTATGGAGGAAGACATAGTCTTCAATTAAACAGGTCTGTGAAACTATAATGAGTAGAGGCGAGGCGGGACATGCGCGCACTAAGGTGCGTGCAGCCTAGCGCTC